>NW_018128146.1:404789-411342 GCF_001952655.1 Monopterus albus | reverse complement strand
AGCATTGTTTCATTTATAAACAGTCCAGCTCGTGAAAATATATACAGTATGAAATATTGTCCTGACACTTTCATGTCCACAAAAATGCCTGTGTGTAGTTAATGTGATTTTACTAAGTACAGTCCCATTCATTATATGGTTTACGGCTGAGAGTTACTGATGCAGGTGGAACACTGAAACTAGGCCATGGTGTCAGTGCCTGCTTTTGCTGACTAACAGCATGATGAAAATGTTTTAAGGTCACTGGCATTTTGTCACTTACATCACTATTTTTACTGGTCTCTATTGTCAGGAACATTTCCTTAAGCTTCCTAGACCACTCCCACAGAGAGCCTCATGGGCTGTTGGTGCTAATTTGTCTGAAAAAGCAGAGGAAGAACTGAAGAACTGGCTCTGTTTTGGTCTCATGGGGAGAAGACTTAAACCTTAACCCACACACACTTTAGCTGTTTCCGTTTCTGATTTTATAGGAAGCTCTGAATGTGCAGACAGTGATGATGGTGGCTGATGTGTGGATTTCAGACACACAAATACACCCACACACACATAGGTCACAGAACACTGCAAATAAACCTCAAGGCAGGCACAAGCTCCTGCAGGTGTGCAGAGATTAATAGTCAGGAACTATGTTGCCAAAACCATGCTGCATGCACAGAAGTCTGCATGTGTAATTTCACTGCATGTTAGCTGACCTGAAAAACTGTTAAAATGCTAAACAATAACACTTTGTTTTGAGTCAATTGCTCTCTTGACACAGCGTTTAGGTCTTTGTGTAGCATCCCGGGGATTACAGTTGTTGGACAGTGAGAGTCTGCTTCGTCTGTGTGTTGTTATGAACAGTCAGGCTTCGTAATTCCCATGAGACATTTAGTGTACTTGAATCTCTTGTGAGATGCCTGTTGATTTTCTTGAGTTAAGCTTCACTTTGTCACCTCTCCTTAGTCACTGTCTGGGTGGTATCGATAGGTGAAATACTAGTGCTTTTTTTATGAGTATGAATCTTGTTATGCTTCTCCACTGTAAACATTTCCATGTAAGAATGGTTTCACCGGCACGAGTGAAACCTGGAGGTTTTTACTAGGTATAAGTGACATTAGTGACATTTGGTTCCCTTGCACCAAAAGCATTGCCAGTAAATTTGAACCCCAGGTTACAAAAACATAGACAGTGAATAAAGTACATGAGTATGAGCCACCACCTAATGCAGTTGTGAACTGGGGCTGTTCAGTAAGCTACTGGCTTATTTATAGTCCATATTTATGAAGTGCTTGGATCATGAAGATTATCTCAGTGCTGTAAATGACTGTTTGACACAGTAAAACTGCTGTTTAATCATATGTTCACACAATCCTAAGGCTTCCTGCAGCAGTGAAAATGTTTTGTTGGAGAGTAAGAGTGTATGTATTAAGAGCTGCTGCTATCAGAGCGTATACATTTTTCCTGCAGAGTGGGTCTGCTCAGCCCACAGCATCCTGCCCAACAAGAGACTGTCAGTTAGAGGAATTCTATATGGCTGCCAGCTTTATGCTAAGGCATATTGCCAACGTTAAAGCACTGACTGTATACAAAAGATGGACAAACCCACCGTCACATCACCCATTGGTTTTTTGAAGCTCAAGTCTGGCTGTCTCCATTTTGGGAGCACTTCACCCCACCTGCTATGGTGAATCCTAAAAAGGACAAAGAAGTGGAGCATAAGTGGAGCTCGCTAGACAGCTAGTGGCCAGCCACCTAGGTTGGGACCTTCACTCAAAGCAGCCACGCCCTTAATTATGCATACATTTGACCGCTGCGTGCAGAGCAGCAGCGCGCTGCTGCGTGCAGAGCAGCAGCGAGCTGCAACAGTTCTGCCTCTTTTGTGTTTATTTTCGTGTTTCCTTGGGCTTCTGTGTTTGCTTTTTTTGCTATGTCTCTTTTCCGTAAACGTTTGTGGAGTTGGGCTACCAGGGATACAAGTTTTATTGCGTTTGCATCGTGTTTGTCCTTTTTTTACAAGATTTCGAGTCTGCCTTGGGGGGACCCTTGTGTCGCGGCCCCAACTGTTTGCTCTGCTTGCCGACAGTCGGCGTCCTTGTGGTGAGTTGCCGGGAATTCCCACGGGGATGCGACAAGAGGGGCGAGTCTGCAGAACTGGAGCGAAGTGCTGGGAGAGGAGCTGGAGTGAGGTGCTGGGGGAGGAAACGGAAGTACGAGCCGCTCCCCTCCCAACAAGATGGACCAGCTGGTGGAGTTGCAGCGGGGGTACAGAAGGAGAGGTCCTGCACGTGCTTCACCGGGCCTCCAGGATCTGCGGTCTGTGGTGATGGTTCTTCACCACCCTCCTACACAAAGAACAATAAAACTCTGGGCCATACCGCATGCTAATGCTAGGAATGCGTACACTTCCACCCCTCGCCCTTTGACCACAGACTGCCCTGTCTGTGATTTGAGTGAGAGCGATATCTGTTCCTAATTTCCCTGAAATGCTCGTACTGTCTTGTTTTTTATGTACTCTTGATTTGTTTTTCAAGACGCGCTACACGGAGTGGCAGCGACTTCCAGTAGCTATGTCCTCTTTTGTTTATTTGTTTTTTTCTCTTTCGGTGCTTTCTGAATTTGTCTATCAAGATTGGTGTGTGGTATCTGTTCTTATGGTGTCTTGTTGCTTGCTCTCTGTTGTTTTTGTCCCTTACTGCTGCTGGAACACTGGAATTTCCCCATTGTGGGGTCAATAAAATTCTACCTACCTACCTACCTACCTCAGTATAATTTATACATGCGAGTCATAAAATTCATTGTCTGTACAGTTGTCATGGAAGGGGAAATTACCTATCGAGACCAAATCCATTTTTTGTACCAGGCTGTAAACATGTTTAGTTCTGCTGTCAAGTTTGGCAATTTATAGGCTTATGACTCCCTTTTGGAGCCTCAAGTGGCCGTTAGAGGAACTGCAGGTTTTGGCACTTCCACATGGGCTTCATTTCTCAGCCTCAGAGATAGTTTTCTTAAAACAAGCAGCAAATTTCTTTTCAGCCTTTGCTCAAATCAAATCAAATCAAATCAAATTTATTTATATAGCACTTTAAAAACAACATCCAGCTGACCAAAGTACTTTAAATAACTAAAATAAATAGGTTCAGTGCAAAAATAAAACAATAACTCAGACACACAGATGACACACATTCAATAAATTGGATTAAAGGGAACGCATCAGGCCCTACTGTGTATTATAAGCCAAATAAGTATGTTTTAAGCAAGGATTTAAAAGTACTGAGGTCAGTAGCTGACCTAACATTAAAAGGTAAATTATTCCACAATTTAGGGGCTGCAACAGTAAAAGCACGGTCACCCCAGCGTTTATATTTGGCCCTAGGAACCTTTTAAAGAAACTGGCTTGAAGATCTGAGGGACCTTGTAAGTTTGTGCCAATGCACTAACTCAATGGGATAAGATGGTCCCAAACCATTAAGAGCCTTAAAAACAAAAATCAACAGTTTAAAATCAATTCTAAAACGGACTGGAAACCAGTGGAGAGAAGCCAGAGCCGGGATTATATGCTCAAATTTTCTGGTACTTGTCAGAAGATGAGCAGCAATGTTTTGAACCATCTGAAGACGAGTGAGGGAGGACTGGTAAACACGTAGGTATAGAGCATTGCAATAGTCAAGTCTAGAAGTGATAAAAGCATGGATTGCAATCTCAGAATTATTAAAAGAAAGGAATGACTTGACTTAATAACCTGAAGTGGAAGAAGCTAGATTTCACAACTGAGTTAATTTGTTTATCAAATCTTAAGTCACCATCAAACATCACCCCTAGGTTTTTTACAGTCGACTTCAGATGACAAGGCAGGGGGCCCAGACCCTGGTCAAAAGAAGTTAAGTTTGCCAAGTCTCCAAAAAGCACACACTCAGATTTATTTTCGTTAAGATTTAAAAAGCTAAGTGCCAGCCATGATTTCAAGTCTGTCAAACAGTCAAACAATGGCTGTAATGACATCCCTGTCATTGCCTTCAGTGGTAAGTACTGTATATCTGAATGTCGTCTACATAACAGTGAGAAGAAAGGCCATATTTCCTTAAGACAGATTCTAATGGAAGCATGTACATTATGCTTCCATTAGAAGCATAATAGGACCAAGCACAGATCCCTGGGGGACACCACAGGAAATGATTGTTGAAGAGGATGAACAGGTACCAATATTAACAGTAAAACTTCTATTGCTGAGATAAGATCTGAACCAGTTAAGAACTGTACCTTGAATTCCTACACACTGCTCCAAGTGAGATGAGAGGATTTCATGATCCACTGTATCAAAGGCAGCAGTGAGATCTAAAAGCACTAATAAAACCGAAACCCTGGCGTCCCTAGCCAACAGGATATCATTACTGATTTTTAATAATGCAGACTATGTTTTGATTTAAAACCAGATTGAAATTGTTCCTCAGTGCCATTATCTGTCAAAAAAGACTGAGAGTTGGATAAAACCAATCTTCTCCAGAACCTTAGACATAAAAGATAATTTAGACACTGGTCTAAAATCAGAGAACACTAAAGGGTCAAGATTTGGCTTTTTGAGAAGAGGCTGGACAATCACTTTTTTTAAAGCCTCTGGCACTGAACCTGTACTTAGACATAAATTAATTAGAGCCATAAAGCTAGGCCCAACAGAGTCAAAAACACCCTTAAACAATATAGTTGGCAAACAATCCAAAGAACAGTGAGATGCTTTCATGTGGTGAACCAGTTCAGATAGCATAGGCAAAGATACAGGCTCAAACTGATCAAAGACAGCAGACTGCAGAGGAATATCAGATGGGTCAGGATTAGTAGAACTGGAGGATTGCCTAATGCTAGTGATAAGTAAAATATTGAAGAAAACCCTCACATACTGCTACTGATGCATCAGGATGAGAAGCAAGGTTACACTGGTTGATAACAGAATTAATTGTACTGAACAAGACCTGAGGTTTTTTACGATTATTGGCCACAATGTTGGACAGATAGTTCGATTTGGCAGATTTTACAGCCTTCTGATAGTCAGAGAGACAATCCCAGAAATGGCGGAGAGAAACGTGAAGTTTATCTTTCTTCCATTTGCGTTCAGCTTGCCGACAACAGTGTGGGGGACACCACAGGAAACCTCAGCAGAAATTAGCCACACTTGGCTATCAGTGCCCAAGTAGAGTCGTTTAGCCAAGACATTGCTTGCATCTTGGCTGGTCTACATCGAAGAGGAGCGATGAAATCCAATATGTCCTGGCAAGTAGTCGTTAATAATCTTAATAGTTCCTCAGAATTTGTGTGAGAGGAGACATCATCCACCAAATACAAACCAGAGTTTTTAAAATGAATAGAAAACTCTTCTGCTGTAGAGGAAGTGACAGTATGTCTAAAAGCAGCAGGAAAAAAAGGTTTGTCTACCAGTGACAGAGCAGCAACACTGAATAAAACAGGCAAGTGATTCGAAAACTGAGAGTCACATATTTCGCTAATGAAAACAGGCAGTCCATGAGAGATCCCAAGGTCCAGTATATGTCCGAGCTCATGTGTAGGGCCATGCACCGACTGAGTGAGGTTAAAAGAGTCAATAATATTTAAAGTCTTTGGCCAATGGGTCATCAAGACAGCAGATAGGAATGTTAAAATCAAACATTTCCTCCTAAACCTACAATAATTGATTTTTTTACACACCAACTTACATATTATCACTTTGAAATTGAATAATTATATAATCCTTTATTTATTTGAAAAATATTGAATAGATACAACTTTAAACTGTCAAAAAAATCCTAATCTAGTCTTAATAACTATTAAGAATTGCTTCACACTCCTAATGAAACATAGATCATTGACGCCATAATAGGTTTATTCAAAAATAGATCAGCACCACTCTCGGCTGCGTGCCTTTGATGTGATTATACCTTGCCCAGAGGTAGAGGCAGCCATTTTTGCCAGTTCAAGAGGATGGAAGCGAAAACACAACCAGAGAAATACAGGAGATAAAAACTTGCAGTTTGCAGTTTACCCAGTGAGATGTGGATGTGATTAAAGCAGCCATGGGTGAACAGAAAATACAAACCAAGGAAACAAGGGATGATGTGTACAAAACTTGTGAGAGTCTAATAGCCATAACGAATAAAATGGAGCATTTGGAAGTACAGTCCAAGCGAAAAAACCTGATCTTTGAGGGAATCAAGGAGTCAGCTGGAGAAAGCTGGACGGAAGCGGAATGTAAGGTGAAGGAAATATTAAAGGATAAACTGCAAATCCATCAAGAAAATTGAGATGGAGCGGGCTCACAGAGTCGGGAAACCTTCTGATCGGGGACCGAGGGCGGTGATGGTAAAGTTGATGAAAGAGAAGGATAAGGCACACATACTGCAACAAGCAAAGAAGCTTAAAGGATCTAATATTTATATAAATGAAGATTACACCGAGTCTGTGAGGAAGAGAAGAAGGGAGTTGATGCCGATGTTAAGGGAGGCCAGGGCGAGGGGAGACATCGCGTTCCTGCGGTATGACCCACTAGTGACCCGACCTCGGAACCAGAATCCAGGACCCATGACCAGCA
>NW_018128146.1:395488-402761 GCF_001952655.1 Monopterus albus | reverse complement strand
AAAAATTCTGGAAAAACTCTTTAATAACAGATTAGATACATTTATTGACAAACATAAAATCCTCTCTGATTGCCAATACGGTTTTAGGTCGAACCGATCGACATCTTTGGCCATTACCGACCTGATGGAGGACATTACAAGTGCTATGGATGAGAAGAAATACACGATGGGGATATTTATTGACCTAAAAAAAGCATTTGACACAATCAATCATGAATTATTAATGGACAAGTTAGAAAAATATGGGATCAGAGGAATGGTTCTGAAATGGATTAGAAGTTATTTGACACAGAGGTGTCAATTTGTGAGGTTGGGTGAATACCAATCTGAACTACAGATGCCTAGTTGTGACAATTTGTTCAAAATGCAGCCTCCAGTCTGAAGCTAGCATTAGCTGACTTAACAGTAAATGTGTCAGTCCAGTAGAACACTCTGGTTACTGCTCAAAGCGCTAACATTACACAAAGCTCCAATTACTCGCAAATATAAATCATGTACCAACGAGGCCTGGCTCTGCGGCAGTATTGCAGTCAGTCCTGCACCAGGCATAATTTTATCAAGGCTAAACAGCCGATACATGTATTGCAAAGGCCTATGCCACAACCTTTGACCCACAGCTCACATCCAGCTAATAGGACGTCACTCGGACATCAACATACTGGCAGCTGGAAAAACCCTTCTTCTAATTTTGGCTAGGCAGCAGGCGGGGCTAATTTACAGACCGTACTTTGATAACACAGGGTGGAGAAGCTGGAATAACAACAGGAGGCTGTAGGCAGCAGAGGGTCATGGAGGGGGGGTGTAGCTGAGAGACACATTTTTTTCTGTACCACTGTCACTGGGTTTCTCAGACACTGTGGGAGATCTAAGTTAATGCACCTTTAAGATAGACTCTTCTGGCTCTGATGGCTGGCCTGATGCCATCTTCTCTTCTGTGGACAATGATTATGTTAGAGCTCCTGGTTCTGTTTCCCTCCTCTTCAGTCTTATCACTGCAATCATCATAAGTATCCTAATTTGGCAGTACTACTGTCCCCACATGCTTCATGTCTTGGAACACCTCTTGGTGGTGAATGTGCAGACACAACAACAGCAGACCGGAGTGGCATGTTGCCCTGAATTGAATGGTAATGAAATGGTCCATCTTTAGCTTCCTGCTGTTTGAGGTACAGTCATATAGTAGGGGTTTTGGATTTGAAAAGCTCCTGCACATCATAGTTAGTGTTTTTCCCTTATTCCTTTGAGTTGTTTTCACAGATTTGAACACATTCTCAATAATAAGCCAGTGAGAATAGGCTGTAGAACAAAAGAAGAGTCAGTTGTGTGAACTTCATGTAAATCTGCTTCAGTGCTGTGGCTTTAACAAGCCTGAGTGAGTCACGGGATCTCCTGGTGTTAAGGAAGAAAGCATCAGAGGAAAAGGGGGTTATTTAGACCTCCACAACACATTATGTTCATTACAGCACTCGGTCGGTTTTATTGAAATGCAATAAGAAAACCAGAATCAATGCTGCATATTTTTATTTATGTGACAAAAATGACAAGATGTTGTTAAATAGCAGAAGGTCAGTTGACAAAACACTGAATAATGAAACGGAAAGAGGTCTTTGAATGTGTGCATGGTTAAATGAAATCCATGTGGCTTGTGGAGATATACTGAGGGCACATGCACAAAAGTGATGCGTATCATGTACTTGCTTGCACCTTTCATAGTAACTGTGGCGATCTTTCATTTTTGTCGGTGGTCAGGGTGGAGGCCCCATACACTAGACTGGCACATGCTTCTTTCTGTCTCACAGTATATAGAGCTCCTCAGAAACATTGAAACATGACAAGGGACCCCAGCATGACACAAGCCAGAACCGCTGGGAACCACTGGTTTGATCTTTGCACTGTAGCGGTCCCCATACTGGAACCAGGCTGTATCTGTTGAAGGTTGTTTGCGTCACATGTGGCTCTGCAAAAGGCTGAAGTGGATAATATTGCGTTGTTGTGCTTCTTTTATGCTGCATCACATTTGGCAGAGCTGTAGGTCAGAACTGATTTTGTAGCATCAGTTTCAACTACCTCAATGTTACAACTAGGGGTGTAAGAAAATATCGATATACTTGAGTATTGTGATATTATGTTTTGTGATATTGTATCAATTCTTAAAAACGCTACAGATTTTTTTTTTTAATTAATAGTTCACATGCCAAGTAGTGCCATGCTGTTGGATGTTACAGGGACTGTGACAAACGCAAATGCAAATCCCTGTTCTGAGTGCATAAAAAAGTAAACCTTTGTACAGGAGATTTTATGGTGGTGTGTGGCGTATTTTCTGACACTTTTTCTAAAATTAAATTTTAAAAAATCACAGTATACAGTATCACCTTGTTTACAGTATTGCAATATATTGAATCATAACACCTGTATCATGATATGTATTGAATAGCCAGATTAAAGTCAATACACAGCCACGTCTCTAATATAGAAGTTTGATTAGGCAGAATGGGTGGTGTAGTGGTGCGGTGGTTAGCGCTGTCGCCTGACAGCAAGAAGGTTCCAGGTTCAAGCATGTCCTCCCTGTACCTGTGTGGGTTCTCTCTGGGTACTCCGGCTTCCTTCCTTAAAATTCTACATAGCTACTTTCCATGGCTGGTTGTAGAGATTTAAATCGTGACACCAGTTGATCCGAGCCTGGTGCATGTCCATCCGATGCTTCTCTACTCTTTGTGTCCTCTGTGCAAATTGTTTTCATTGAATGTGACCACAGTCAAATCGTTCTGATTTGTTCTCACACGGCAAACTACAGAAAGTGTGACAGGAGCTATTTAAAAATGCACTGACTTCTCTGTCAGAACCACTCGTGTTGTGTCAGTTTGTGGTTAGGTGAAGTAGTTGCTCATTTGTTATTAAAACTAACAACTAAAGCATTTTGGCCATATAGATCTTTATTATCAGTATTATACAGTAATTCCTCTTTAGTAGTCTGTACCCGACCCAAACAGTATGAGCCCTAGTTCCTGTTGACTCCAAATGACTTGTATGTAAAGCGATGGCTTTACATACTGGATTACAACAGTGTTTGGACTGTAGTTCTTTTAGCGCAGCTCCATTTCTAAAAATAAGCAGTTATTTCTTTAGTGAATTTGAGTTAGTCACCCATGCTTTAATCTTCTCTCTGTTGGGGCCACAGCGGGGTGACAAATGAAAGAAACAATAAAAAACTGCAGGGGTCACTGATTAATCTGCTGATTGTTCTCTTGATTATGTGGAAAAACACTGGGAAAATGCCGGTTGTGACTTTCCAGAGTCAAAGATGATCAGTGTAGTGTATATGATGTTATCTGACCATACTGTAGAGTGGTATACATGTACAGTATGTGCACTGACCCTTATGATATAGGCTACATGCACTGCCATCTTGAATACCTTTTGTTCTATTGTAATATTATAATGTATAATGCAAGCTGGAGACGTTGTGTTTCCGGGTTGTTTGTATGTCCGTCCATCCTATTCTTGTGAACATGATATCTCATGTCTTGAGGGAATTCCTGCAAATTTGGTAGAGACAGACATGTGGACTCAAGGATGAGCTGAGTAAATTTTGGTTCCCAAAGGCCACTGTGTCCTCACATCCGTCTCATACCCATGAACTTGACTGGTTGGCAGATGCATACAACCACAAAGTGGTAGTTCTAGTTACTTAAGTAAAGGTTTTAAATGCAGCACTGAAAAAATACATTTGAAATTGCAGCTCGTCTTTTAGAGACATGTTTTTCTGGCTCAGTGGTTCACAAATGTTCAGTTTCACTCCACAGTTGTGGCTTTGTGGCTTGCCTGGAGGAACCAAAGAAAAGGGTTGACATTTTTTAATGTAGTGTGCAGTTCACATGTTATACAAGTTAAAACACAAGTTATTTTTGAGAATTGACATTTTCTGCAAAAAAAGCACACAAGGATGCTGTGCTGTTATTATGGTGCTGTATTTTTCAGCTTATAATTAGTCTTGTCTGTGTAGCTTCAGGATCAGCTGTAGAAGTTAAATGAATTTTCACACAGAGAAAGAATTAAATTTTACATGTGTTGCACTATATCAGACTCTAATTGATTCCAGGGATTTGGCTTGCGTGACAGTCTAAGCAGCATTCTCCTCAGCTCACTGTTTGTTCAGATGCTCCATCACCTCCTGCTGTAAACCTTTGCCTCCTCCTCCTTCCCTCTCCATCCATAACCACCCACTCCTCTATCTTTAAAATGACTTGACATATTATAGACTTTTATGCTGACTGCTGAAATAAAGCTATTAACATATTGTAATGTTAATGGTCACCCTAACTTATGTTCTGCTGTTTTCTCTCCTCTCTTCTTCTCCATGTGTTTGTCTCACTGCAGGTCAGAGAAGGTGTTTTGTGCTGCAGGTCTGCTGAGAAACCTCGTGTCATCTCCTAGTCAGGAGGAGTAGTTATTGTTATTGTGACAGACAGTCTTCTCTGGAAATGTACACCTGACTTGGCATAATCTTCGCTGCCACAGGAGCTGAACCACATCCAACTACTATAGACTAAAATCTGTTTATTTTAGTAGCTGTTTGTTTTTTATATTTTGGCCCTCAAAGTGACAATATTTGGAGCACAGGAGCAATATTGAGGACATGAAGCATTGACCCTCTGGGTAAAACACTGTGCTGATTTCATCGTCATCTTTCTGGTTTTCTACCCTCACTGCTACCCTCAACTTTCCAACTCCTGTGTGCTCACAAGGTGCTTGTTGTAAAGAGCCAGTGATGACATCCCGAAACCTCTTCACCTCCGTCTTATTACACAACTTGGCCCAAGGATAACCATCGATCCCCCGAGGGGCACCTGTGGACCAACACACGCCCAGACCACAGAGCCCCGCCCCGGCTTCAGGCAGCATGGGAGACGGGAGCTGGGTATGTCTGAGCCCAGCGGAGTTTACCCAACTGCAACAGTACAGCGAATGTGAGTACCTGAGGGAATCACGTGTTCTCATGGTGGAGTGCGGCTTGAACTCAGATTCAGAAGTGTGCTTCTCTAGATTTGAACTAGGGAGTACAGGTTAGATTTGAATGTTTTTGTATGCCTTAAATTCTACCTTTGATTAGCATCTTTAAACTGACCCAGGTCTTTAGTGATATCACCCAAAATATAATTATAGAACAATTCAGACTTGGATAAAATCATCTCACTATTTATTCACACAGAAATGACAGTAAGAAATAAAACTGAAACGCAGTCTGTCTGCATTTAAAGTGGTCTTAGCTTGTTTAACTATGTATGGCATCATGAATCACTGAAAATAAACTCCTATTTTATGTAACTCCCATGGTTTATGGACATGAAGGAAACATTGTTTGATGCAGTCGCTGCTATTTACAGTTGACTAGACAGAGTACACAGGGTTTAAGTAGGTGTGCAGTCCCAGGATACATAAATTAATAATAGGTTAATTTAAATGAATGTTAAAAATATGTTTGCTTTACTTTCAAGTCAGCTCATTAATTTTAAATTGTAATTTCCTATTTTACTTTGCTGGCTGTTTTTAGTTTTCACTTCTTCGTTTTTCCACATTATCAGCTTCTCATTTCTTTGTTGCTTTAAATAATGAGCAGCATGTTTCACTTTGCCCAAGGAAAACACTATAAAGACTAAAAGGAATAAAGGAAATAATGTTTTAGATGGTTTTTATCATGTAAGTCATTCTATGATTTACTGTATGTGTTCAGCATTCTGTACCAATGATCATCAGTCTGTGTGTTCACTGCTGTGACTTCACCTTTTATTATCATTTTTTAAACCTTTTTTAATTTGGGTTTTGCAGACATATGCCACCTTTATATCCACAGGACATATATGAGCCATTTACATTGTTTCAAGAGGGAACACAGCTATGTGCTATTACAAAGAAAATGGGATCAAGCCCATTAGACTGTGAACAGGAACATCCCCACACCCCAACAAGGGACCACAGAAGCATAAAACAAACCCAAACAAACAAACAAGAAAAAGATGCACACTGGGGCACATTGCCATCTATGATCTTATTACAGTTAAAGTCAGGTTCTCTACCGTTATACACGGGTGGGTGAAAAGTAACTAGGTATTAAAAATTGGCTATAGAGCTTCACAAGATATTAAAGAGACAACACAGCATCTTTGGAAAAAAAAAAAGAAGACATATCAGTTTGTCTTCATCCAACAGATACACAATATGGCCAAAAGTATGTGGACACCTCAGTCCACACTTGCATACTTTTAAGTATGTGGACACCTCAGTCCACACTTTGGTTCTTTTTAATGACCTTTTCATTTCATATGAAATCCTATTTACTATTGTCTATTTAGAGACTGTTGCCAGCCTAGTTACTTTTCACCCACCCTGTAGATTAAGGTACAGAAGGATTCTCAGATCCAAAGGACAGTAAACACTGGAGTTCAGCACAGCTGTGTGCTGTCACCTTATCCTCCCTTGCCAGCGGCCACATTTGTTAGTCAAATGAGGATCTGTCTTCTCGTCGATGGGGGTGATGAATAGAGTTTTACTCTTTCATGTGTGCTGCTCTGTTGAGGAATTACACTCTTGTGCATAAATCATTGTTTTATAGAGCAGCATGAAGTTTATTGTGTTGGACTCACTGACTGAGTGGAAGGTCACTGACTGCACAGGAGACTCTGGCTGCTAGGTTCTAATGGAGCACATAGTAGGTCGTCTCGAATTTGTCCTCTTGTACCAACAGTATGTGTGTGTGGGTGCAAATACTGTACATGGATCTATTTTTGGCTCAACTGGATGTATGAGGGAAACTGATGTTGTTACTTGGAAACATTGTTTCTACTTGCATGTGAAGGGCAGGTACCTTTCACAACTCTCTGTTCAGTCACCACTTTAAAAAAGTCTTTCCCTTGTTGGTTCATTGACTTTAATTTGGTGTCATTAACAAAGATTCAGAGTGGTGTTATGGAATGAGAAATAATTATCTCTTACAAAAAAAAACTGTTTTACTTCAATTATTTTAATACCAGTCAAAGTCATTTCTTGCTGATTTAGTTTGTAGATGGATGTGTGTGTGCACGAGACACCGGGCAGGCAGGAGAGACAGCAGAACTCACATGCACTAACGTTAAAAAGTTAAGTACACACATTTTGCAGGACTTCAGGCTGTGGCTCGGGGGTAAAGCGGTCATCTATTCGCAGTGCCTTCAATTTGAAGTGTCCTTGGGCAAGACACTGAACCCCAGGCTGCCCCTGATGGCCCTGCAGGGATGGC
>NW_018128146.1:379349-395425 GCF_001952655.1 Monopterus albus | reverse complement strand
GCTCAAGCCACGTGTCGAAGTGTCCTTGGGCACGACACTGAACACCCAAGTTGCCCCTGATGGTTAGAGCCGCTGGCGCCGCAGATGGCTGCCTTGTTTCTGTACCGGAGACAAATTCCTTGTGTGTGTAACATACTTGGCCAAATAAAGTGATTATCTTCAGTACAAATGTTTATATTTATCAATACACATATTGTATGTGTATATACTGTATACATATATTTTGTATCTTAAGATATTTTAACAATTTATTACAAAATCATTTTATAAATGTGATTTAAATGTAATGTTTATACCCACAATAATGTTAAAACCAAACCAAGCTCTGAATCAGATGATTTGAGGACAGCTATTAATTTCCAGCCATTTCTCGTATTTGTAACATGCCATAATGTAGTTGTAGAGACTATAAGAACATTTTAAGTGTTTGTTAATTAATTAGCAATATTTGTCAGCAATTATTACTTCTCTTATGAATGATTTAGATAATTACAACTGTACCATATAGTGCCATATAGTATTTCATTATGTTTCTACAGTACAGCAGCATCCACCCCTTTTATAGTTGTTGAAAAATACATGAATAAATACTTATCTCTACTTAAGTGATCTCATAAATATTACAGTAGGTACCCACTTTCCAAACTCTACTTCCAGTCAGTGGCCAGTTGATGGACGTCTAGACACCAGGGCCCAGATGCATAAACAATCCATGCACAGAAAAACCATGCATACACCTGGTCTCTCACAGATAAACTGGTCTAAACACAGACTGTGTGCAGCTCAGCCATACTTCAGACCATGTGAACAAACAGTTTGGGTGGGTTTTGTGTAACTTAAACAAACCAGCCAGTTTTAAGCAGCTTGCTTCATTTTTATCTATTTCCATATATTTCAGTTCATAAAGTGCATTTTTAAATATATTGTTATGTTGGTCTAATCTGATTTCTTTTGATGTTGATGTCATTTTTTATGTTCTTCATTTTAGACATGTTGATAACTCTGTAAACAGCATCCGGTGTAAAACCAGCAAACAAGTTTAGCATGCGCATCGCCAGTTGGGTGGCAACTGATGATCTGCTGTGGTGACCCCTAACGGTAGCAGCTGAAAATAGAAGAAGAAGAATCACTTTGTAACCTGTGGCATTACTGTCATAAATTCATTTCTGTTGACTGATGAATGAGACATCACTAGCGTGCTGGTCAGCCTTTACAGGTGTGTGATTTCAGAGCCGTCTGACCAAACAAAACACCATTTCTTTTCTCCACCTCTCCAAGAGTTTCTCAGTTCACATTTTTATGTGTAAATGACTGATTAAGAGCATCTACATCTATTTGTGGCTAAAGGTGGAAAAGAAGCTCGTGCACCCAATTCCACAATGATTGCGATTTATAAAACAGACGCGTGACTTTACAAGTCACTTCTGTCTCTGTATGTACGCAGAGTTTCACTTTTGTGCATCTGGCCCTGGTGTGTTTGTCTGAAAGTGTTACACATAATGACTCATTTTCTTTCTGCTCTTTTGTCATGCATCTGCCGTTTCACACCAATGTAATTTGAGTGCAGCTTATTTTAAAACGGCCTCTTATTTGTGTGTGGGTGGGGAAACACTGGAAGACATCAGCAGCCAATCAATCAAAGACTTAATGAAGGATGCCAGTGTATTTGTCTTTAGAGATAAGGGTCTGAGAGGGAGCAATGGGCTCCGTGTTATTGTTCAGGCAAATAATCAAATAGAACTGAAAGAATGAGCTAACTAATGTATCACTGCCATTTTGGTAATTCATGAATCATGTGGGCCATGTTTTAAAAACATTTATGGTTCTAGCTTCTCACATTTCAGGATGTGATGGTTTCCTTTGTGTTACTGAACTGAATAGAAACAATTCAGTTAATGGAGAAAATATAGAATGGGCATCATTAGTAGCAGCCCCACTATGATCAGTTAGAGCTAAAATCATTAGCTGATTTAACAAAAATGAACAACAATGAATGAAAAAGCATGTGCCATGTTATTTTAAGGTACTTTTCAAGCAAAGGTATGAAACCTTTTCCTGTTCCGGTTTGTCATTTGTGAGGATTTTCTTTCATTCGTAATTTTATATGATGGAAAATCAAATGTTTTTGGATTTTGGACTCTTTGTTGGACAAAACATGCAGTTTCATGATGTCGCCTTGGGTTTTTGTGAGTTGTGATTGGCATTTTTTTTACTTTCTGACATTTTATATAACAGAATCGTGAAAGCCATCGTATTGATAATGAAAACAATCTTTGGTTGTAGCTCTAAGTTGAATACCCTTTGGACAGAGACGCTGGACATTTTCACTGTATTCTGATATTTCAGTAAATGATTTATCAAATTATCAAAAGCTGAGTGATACAGCAGGTTTTCTTTGTCAAGTATCATCTCACCTGAACTGCTTTAAGGCGAATCTCTTGGTAAAACAAAAGACGACATCACCTTTGCCTCTCTGAATATTTTTACACCATTATTTGAAATCTGTACAGTCTTTCAATAAAATAATCTTTAGTTGCAGCATTTTTTTTTTTTACCACATTGTGCATACAGCTAATGCAGTACAGTAGACTGGGCTCTTGTTTCAGACACCTCTCTACATGTTTCTCACCTAACCTGAGGTTGGACACTCCTCTCTCTGTCTCGGCCTTGCTCTGTTTGTCTCCTGTCATTCTAACTCTGGACATAAATATGAAAGCATTACAGGCTGCAAAGCTGCTGAGCACTGACAGTAATGGTGTGAAGACTCATCGATAGTTGATAATGAGAGCTAACGTGATTGGTGAAGCCAGGTCTTGAGCGGGTGGTGGTTTGCCTCATTCATACTCGTACTGTGTTTGTCCCCTGTAACTGTTGGACAGATGATGGTGGGAGGAGGTCATCACGGTTGTGTTCTGGACATAGCCTCTGTGACGTCCATGTGTGTTGAGTGAATACAGGATTAGCATCCAACAGTGAGAAGAACACATTGTCCCCTTTTAGTTTTAGCCAGCAGGGTGACTCACTTTCTCAGCTGAACTGGTGCAGCATTTATCAGTATTCATCATGTTCATTCAGTTTTCAGAAAGCATGTAATCCAAACACTTTGACTGAGAGATCTGATTATGAAAACCACCTGGGGACTCGATGTGCATGCGGATTGGTGGATCCAGGTTTTCATGAGGTCTAGCAAAGCAAATGCACTGCTGTAAGCATAATAACAAGCCTTTTCTCTGTTTCCTCCTCAGACTCCACAAAGAAGCTGAAGGATGTGCTGGAGGAGTTTCACGGTGAAGGAGTACTTTCCAAATACAACCCGGAGCAGGTACATCTGCCCCACGCTTCCTCTGTCTCATCACATCCTGGCTGGTTCCTCTCTCTGTCTCATTCTCACCTTCTGACACAGCTACTGTTTGTGCGCACACCAACACCTGCAATGACGTTATTGGACACTTGCTAAGTTCCTCTGATTCACTCAGTGTAATATCAGTCACCAATATGCTTAGTCACTCCCCCCATTTTTAGATAAAGGCTGCGGTGGAGACACAACCTCAGCATCAACTTTGGCACCTGATGTCAGCAGATCAGCTCCCGGCTCTACACTCGGCTGCAGCAGTTTCTGGGCTGTGTCTCAAATTTCTTTGCTTTTTTCAGTTTTGACTCTCATCTCTCTGAAATATTACCCATCTAGCATTTGAAACGAACTTAAGGTTCCACAATAATCACCTGCCAGTTACCCATGTTTAGTGCTATTTAATACTTGTATTTAAACACCAGTCTTCCTGGTGTTTGGGATTTTGAGTGGTGGAACTTTGAGTGGCATTTCACAGTTACTGTAAGTAAACTGTGTCTCCTGCCGTCACATCCTGGCTCCCAGGCCAAATCATGGGAAAAGCGACTGGTTTCAGGGCCACAGTGCTGTGACATGCAATTACAGACCTGCACATTTTTGGTGTGTACTGATACTTGTATACAAGTGGGCGATTATCTTTTTGTGATGTGCTGTACACAAAGTAAACATACAGTTTGATCAGTCAGACAGATCTGTGGTCAGTTACTAGTGTCGTTACTAGTGTTAAGACATACAGTTTGATCAGTCAGACAGATCCTAACACATCTGTGGTCAGTTACTAGTGTTAATTTATATTTCATAATGGTGTAATAATTTATTGTGGTGTTAGTGAGTGAAAGGATGATGTTCGCTGCAGAAAACCTCACAGTAGAATCATATCTGAGGATTGTGACTTTCGGCTACACCGATGAGGAACATCGTGTAATGTAAATGTAAAATACAGTAATTCAGATGGTTTCAAATGGCTAGTTACCTGCTCACCACCATAGCCACACTCGCTGGGCTATACTGTTTACAGGTGCTCCAAAAAATAAATTTAACGACAAGACACCACCTAGTTACACAACAGTTTTACACCCATAGAGATCAAGCAGAAGTGGTATGTTAATGTCACTGTAGTGTTTTGAGAATTGATTTACATTTACATAACATACTTACACAGCAATTTCACATGTTGGAGGGGGCAAGTGATCGATCATTGACTATGATCAACCCCATCATTTTTGTCACAGCAATTTCACATGTTGGAGGGGGCGAGTGATCGATCACTGACCATGATCAACCCCATCATCTTTGCTTTCACTGTCAATAGCAGTAAAGGGCACAGCACATGCATCGGCCAGCAGATTTCGTCAGTATAGGCTGTTCACATGATGCTTATGATAATCTGAGACACCTCCTCCTATTTGTCATGCCTTTGTGGCATGGATGGATTATATTTTCCTTCTTCCTCTGCCCTCCTCTCTTCATTACCTCCACTGCTGGCAGCTTCTCGTCACTGTCTGTGATGATGAACACCCCGGCTGGACGTTTGGCGCCATAGAAGCCACACTCATTGCTCATGTGGGGCTTTGTGAGAGCACACCTGGCGCCACAGTGACCACCGCGGTCCTGCTTGTGCCATTTATCGGTGTGTGTGTGAGTGTGTACACGTACCTCTGGTTCCTCAGTCTATTGTGTCGGCTGCAGTGGAATCTACAAAGTAGACTGGTGTCTCGTTCTTCCTGCTCAGCACTTTTATTTTAGTGTTAGTGTGGTCCTGCAGGAGCTTAGAAACTGACTAAGGATAAAGAAACGACGTTCAGCTGTCAGCAGTGTTGGGTTTTCTGTACTGAACAGATTAGCATAAAAACAGTAGCACCATAATTTTTGGTGATTGATGACAGAGACATTACACCCACAGGGCTTCCCTTCACAGCAGATAAAGGCTTCATACCCATCAGGGATGACTTATTTATCACTGTGCCATTTAGCTGTGCCCTGTTTGTGTAGCATGATTGGTGATGGCACCTAAAAACCTCTACAGCCAGCGTAAAGCAGTGTAGGTTTGTGTTTCTGTATGTGACACTGATGTGCCAGAGAAGCACTCATAGGATCATGTTAGAAGAATGACCTGTTGAGATGAGATTCTACTTTGTCATGCTATGTGCAGAGGACGTGCATGGAGCCATCTTGAAGGCGTTTCGATGTATTGTAATATTATGCCATTATAATACCATTCAAACAAAACAACAAATAATGTGTTTCTTTTTATGCCACTGATAGCTGTGACAGTGCCGGCGATAGCTGCAGCTGGAGGCATCGTGTTTCTGGGTTGTGTGATTTCTTAGGAATGCCTTGAGAGAATTTTTTCAAATTTCGCACAAACATCCACATGGACTGAAGAATGAATGAAAAGGTCCATTTTCTTTTAAAAATGATGTTATAAAATAGGATAAGCCTTAAGCTATGTTTAGCACTCCAAGGATCACGAGTTCTTATCCTCTTTAGGTTTGGCCTGTGGTCGGTCTCTAACTGGTGAGGTGGTTGCAGCTTATCACACATGACATTCTCATTTCTGCAGTTTGCTAACATTGTACTTCAGATGGACAGTTCTTCTCTGCCAATCTGGGATTTAGACATGACAGTAGCCCCCATGGTCCTACCTGGTAATGCCAGAGGAAGTCAGTCAGGTCATTCTGGCAGCCCTGGCTAAATGGAAAAAGATTAAATGGACCATGGAAATGTGTCATAACTGCCCCCTGGGAGATATTTCCAGATCGGCAGCCTTGAGTGTGAGCCACAGGGAACATAATCGGCCTTTAGACCCTGGAGAAAGCGTGTTCTCGAGAGGGATGACCGTTTCCACAAATACATGGGTGTATTTACATTGAAACCAGTCATTCTAAATATGAACACAGCATTTTCATGGTTTCATATTTAGTACATTTGTAGTGTATTGGGAAAAGACTGTGTGTGCAGGAGAACGTTTGTCTGAACTTGCTGTTCTACACTGTGTGCAGCAAATTAAAACCTTGTGGTCAGTTTGGCCAAACAAGGAGAGGATAGTGATCTGAATAATGGCTGACTGGCTTTAGGAGCTGTCGGGGTTAGGGCAGCAGCTGAGGGAAGATCCTCATCACAGTGCATTCTCCTGCAATGGGCATTACTTACAGCATCTCCCAAGCACAGGTCTCCCTAGTCTTGATGTGCAAACAGGATCAGCTTTACCTTTTGTCCTACTGTGGAGTGAACCAAATGCTCCCTGCGAGTGCTACAGCCTTATTGTGTTTGCTTCGTTTATTTGCACTTACTTACCAGCTCTGTTTAAAACCTGAGTTGTTGATGCATCAAGAGCTAGTTTGGCAAACACTGATGCTACTGGTCTGATCACTTCCTCTAGGAACATATAAAAACAAATAATATCATGGAAAATACATAACATTGCAATAAATGTATTTACTAAAAGGGAGAGTTTAGGTACATTCGTTTGTAAGGATATCGCATGAGAGCATTAGCTATGTGTTGCAGATAGGCTTCTGTAGGGAGGTGGGAGGTCAGAGGTGGGATTTGGCAGAATGCAGAGCTCACAGCTGAAAAGTGGAAGTGAGTCTTTCTTGATAGTTTAAATATGACTGGGAGAGGCAGTGGTGTGTGCTTTGGGCATGCCCTGCTCCTGAACATCAGATTGAAAATCTCCAAGAGAACACAGACTGTGGTTTTGGAAAATAAACGGATAATGTAATTTGTCAGTAACGTCGCAAAGAGAGGGGAAATTACTTGAAGGCTGTTCCTAAAAACATGAAAACAAGGTCCTTCCATCCTAATCAGTCACGATGAGGGATGG
The DNA here is from genome assembly GCF_001952655.1 of Monopterus albus. Classification (NCBI taxonomy): domain Eukaryota; kingdom Metazoa; phylum Chordata; class Actinopteri; order Synbranchiformes; family Synbranchidae; genus Monopterus; species Monopterus albus. The sequence goes on along the minus strand of NW_018128146.1, from coordinate 388,250 downwards.
CACTTTAAAACAGTCAGGTTAGAACAAATAAAATCTAAAGTGTTGCACTAATAAACTAATTTTAAATTTGATGAGAAAAATAGTTATATTCCTGTTTTCTTGTGCACATGCTGTTGCTGGTGGTATTCTGGTTTAATTACTAATTTATATATATACCATTAACTTTAATATAAGGAACAGAAATGATCAAACCACATTCTTTCTGCACATGCATCTCCATTCACCATAACTGGGGAGCATCAGGCATCATTAACTCCTCTTTCTATTGTCTAATGTCCTCATTAGTCTAGTGCACCAGGCTGCAGATGCAGAGTCGGGTCTTCTGCCCAACATGCTGCCATGGTGCCAAATAATCAAAGTGCTTTAACAATGACTGTGTTTATTTTAGGTGTGTCAGTAATCGGTGAGCCACCTGCACAATACAGCCTGATTAATCCCAACTGAAAGCCTGTCCGGGTCATACTGCATCATAGGTGTGCTTATGTGATTAATGACCTTTAATTTGAATTGAATGACGTGGTCAGGATTGCCGGATAGCTTCAGGCTTGACACAAGGAGCAATCAGCCTGGTGTGCAGCATCTCCACACAAAGTAGCTAACTCCTGTCTCCTCCCTCACTCTTCCTCCCTTCCTGCCCCCTCCTTTCTCCTTCTTATTGTTCCAACTGTTAAACAGAAGCAGGACGTTCTCAACCAAGTAAGCCTCAGCCCGGTGGGCTCTGCATGCTGTGTGATGTCTGTGTCAGCACACTGCATGCACATTCTGTCCACTAACATAACACAACACCACCTTATCTGCTGCAGATGGTCTGTCACCCTGCCAGAAGGGAAAAGGTTCATGGGGTCATTGAGCTGAGTACAGAGCTACCTTGAACCCACCACATGGCTGGGGGTGGAGCAGCTGGGGGAGGGAGGGAGAGGGTGAAAATGGAATTTTTCTATATGTGTTGGTGTTTGTATTGCTTTCTGTACATTGTTTTGTTTCTGTGAAGCCATCAGGTTGTTTCTGGATGCAGCTTCCAGCACCTCCATTCTGCCCTCACTAACTTCAGACAGACATCCTGTGGTTGACTGAAGTGACTCGGACTTTTAAACACTTAGTATAAAATCTCTTGATAATGTTTTTACTTTAATGGCTTCAAACCATATTTTCATTAACCTGTTACTGGCACGTCAAGGCTGCAGACATTCATTTCAGGGCAGATCATCTTCAGTAGAAATGACCATCACATTTTTCCATCCGCTGTTGGTGCAAACGTCATTCACAGGTGAACTCAGATATTCTGTTAATCTGTTTGCTCTTTCCTCTCCCATGCAGCCAATTGACTATGAGGGCTTCCAGCTCTTCATGGCCACTTACCTGGAGAACGACATCCCAGAAGAGCTGTGTCAGCACCTCTTCACCTCCTTCAAGAGCAAGACGGGAGGCTGCTCTCCAGATCAGTCTCGAGCAGGAGCGAGCTTACTGGGTATGCTGCTTGTGTCTGTGGCATCTTTAAACACCACTGATCACATGGCTGAAGTCATGATTCAACCTTTCAGTGGTGGGCTATCTGTTCTCAACACACAACGTCAGCCAGGTTCTCATGCTTTCATCCCTGCACACTGTCTAATCCAAGTCTTTCACAAATGTTTTGATACTGCAGCTTCTGTCCAGCACCCTGAGTGAAATTCTGGCAACATTTTATTTTTATGGGTCCCATTTTTCCAGCCTATTTTCTGTAAACTTTCCTAATAATTAAAACAAAATTAGCTGGTGCTTTATTTACTAGTAAATTACTAGGATGTTGTCAAGAAAGACCTACTGTATGCAAATGGAGAAGGTTTGCATTTCAACTCAGAATTTTTTGTGCCTTTCTAGGAAACAGGTTTGTGGAAGGTGACAGTTTTTTTAAGCGTCAATATAACAAGCATGTCTGAAAACTGCAACAAGCTAGGTCTTTCTCAATATCTCTTACAAAAGGTACCAGACTACATAGGCCCGTTCTTGGAAATCTCCCAGTAATTTGCAGCTAAAGTCCAGCTCACTGGCCGAGCAGACTTGTTCCCTAAAACATCAAGCAGATGCTGAGCATCTGCAGCTCTGATGGTGTTTCTGGACCTGCTGGCATTAGTTAGATCTTCTGTGTGCAGTGCTGAAGAGACTGTAAAGTTCCAACATGTTTCATACATTGGTTCTCATTGTTTGTTAGAACTATGTTCTCTCCCCTCTTCTTCTGCAGTTGCTTTATTGCACCCACCTGCAGAATTAGTGCCACAAACCCTGAACCAACTCCTAATATTTGCATCATGGCAGTCAATGGAAAGGTCCTTTAATATGCAGTTTATATAGGTGCATTTAGTTTTGGTTAAGATTTGAGCCACATGTACGTTTCGATGGAGACACGGATGGTGGGAGAGGGCCTCTTCACACACATCACTGCACCTGCTTCAGTGACTTTTATCACACATATTAACTGTTAATGTGCTGAGCATATGTAAGTAGTTTTAAATAGATCAACCACAAAAGGTTCTGACCAAATCTTCTCTTATGCAGGTGAGGAACCGTTGCAGTAGTCGTGGTTGCTGCACTGTGATTGGTGGCCATTGACTGTAATCTTTCTTTTGTGCCTTCTTTATCTGCAGTTTTTTGAGGTTATCATGGTGGGTGGACATACAGTGAGAAGCCTCTGAACATCACAGTGCTCACTGCTATGTTTGACTGATGAGTAGTCTCTGAGAAATAACAGTTTCTTAGTTAGCACCATTTTAAAGATCACAGCCAGTAAATGGCCTCTGTGGTTGATTAGTCTATATTTTGTCTATGTTTTTGCTGAAAGAGATGAATCACACACCTTCAAAAGTCCATGCAGATTACACACGGTCTTCACTCTGAGCAGAGCAGAAGCACATGCCAGGTTGTAGGTCATCCGCTGCACTGTGCTCTGTGCAGTCTGTAAGCTGCCTCGGCTGAGTGTGGAATGGGCCCTGGCACTGGGTTCTGCCTGTTTGCTCTGCTTTGAGATAGATGGATTGTGGAATTAGAAATCTATTTCTGTGGCATAATGCTTGTAAAAGCATGAGGCAACAAGTGTAGAGAGGCCAAACATGAGGGGTAGCACTGGTGCTAAGGGTCCCAGTGTCTCAAATACAGTAGCTTCGGTTGTGATGTCCCTCCATCCTTGTTTTTAGTTACATGTTATAGTTACATGCATGTACTGTAATGACTACCTTGTGTGTCCTGCATTTCATGAGGAGACGGTTATTTGCATACTCAAAAATTAGAGGGCACTTTTTGTGCTGGTATTTGGTATTTGTGCTGAGCAGGTGACTGTAATAGTGGGTAATAAATGTTTTCTTCATTGACTAATTGTGTTAGCTCTATAGGCAGTTTTGTAAGATATGATGTGCTGTGATCTCAGCGGTGTGGTGACCAACTAAACTCTCTATAGTCAGCTACATACACACTGTGCAAAATCTAAAGTACACAAGAAAAATATTCCCATGTCAGACTAGGAATATTCTGCCCTGATCTGCTGCTAGTGGATATTTTCTTTGATTCTACAGATACAAACAAAGCTTATCGGTTCTGTACCGGAAACAGATTCCTTGTGTGTAACATACTTGGCCAATAAAGGTGATTATCCTTATCCTTATCCTTATCCTTATAAGTAATAATGAAAAACAAATATTCAGTATCATGACCTTAGCTGAGGGAAGGATTGAAATCACTTTATCTCTATCCTATTTGTAAAAATGCATGTAACCCTTTCACCTGGGGTTTATCAGGGAGTTTGCTGGTTGGGTCTGCTGGTTTAGTGTGAGTGTTTAGGTCCGAGGTCTTGCAAGGAACCATCTGATAGTCTGCACTGCCCCCTGGTGCTGTGTTAGCGACATGACATGCTTACTATAGTGATGCTTAATGACTTTTTAGCAGGTTCCTGCCTTCTGTTCTGTAACATATACTAGAGGCCACTGATGTCCACTGACAGCTCTCTGCTCTTGACAAAGCTTTTATTTTGTTGCACTCACCTAATTCAGTTTGTCTCCTTCTCACAAGGTTCCTTCTAGTTCCTGTCATTGTCTGTTCTTAAATGCATGTATATATGGGACTCTTTCTTCACTGATCTTTACTCATTCTTGCTGCGTCTGCCATTCTCTTTTTCCCTCAAAACAATGGCTGACCACAGAAGCTCGTTCCATTGACGCAGGCATCTCTATTCATACCGAAGTGGCCTGTGCCCCCATTACAGGTACCAGAGCAGGCCGACCCTCTCGTATCATCAGGCTGGTGTTTTCTTAATGACAAGAGTCCTCCTGGCTATAACCTCCTGCTCCCCTGGTGGTTGGTGTGCTCTTGTTGTGTTGATGTGTTTGCCTGTGGATCGGTGAATGACTTGATGCCTTGTTGAATTGTATCTGTGTGAAGTTTTAATGCACTGTTGTAAATCTACAGTACCTGCTTCCTGTCCCTCTATGCATCCTGAGATTTTTGTATTTGGATTGTTGTTGTGAAGTTTTACAGTATTTCTTTGTTGATTGCAATCGCTCAACTTTTTGTGCATCTAACATCCCCTCCCCTTGTCTTCATCGGTTTCCATAGTTTCTCTTCAACTAATTTGCCTTTTTGTTTTTTTTATCTGCTGTTTTTCATTCTCTGTCCACACCAACAGGAATGAATGGGAAAAGCATCCTGTCTGCCATGGGCCGGCACACACCGGAGCACTCCAGCATGATGAGCACAGCAGGCTCTGGAGCTGCCACCTCCCCTTGTTCATCTCGCTCCTCCTCGCAGCATTCAGGGACTGGGGCCCATACACCTAGGGGGCCCCACCGATCACCCTGCACCCAGGGTAAAAACTCAGAGGGCAGCAGCAGCAACGTCCTGACCCCCAACACCAGCTCTGCCAGGTCACCAAGATCCCCCAGACTTTCCCCAGGTAAGGATAGCTACACTGAGCCAGGGCTGACTGCAAGGGGTTCGGTTTATTCTCAGTCTCGTTGACCGGGTCTCTAGGTCAGTTAGTCAGCTGACCATCCTGAGTCACGAGTGAAAGTCTGTAAAGTGTGGCGTGTGTACAGCCTGTCATGACTCAATGCAGGTAATCTAACCAGCTGTCATCTACAGTATGATACTTTGCAACTTAAAATCACTTTTTGTGCATGTTGTAATAACATATTTTTCATAAAATACCATACAGTCTGAACTGAGCCACTGAGAACCTCTGCAGACATAACATTTAATGAAGTCATACATGTTGTTTGTGGAAATGCACAAATGCAAAGATTGATTGTGAAATCTCAAGAATTGCTAATTGAATCTTTCAAACAAGAACTGCACTTAATTGGAAAATGTATGTTTTTGTCCAGACCTACTTATGATGATCTTAAATATGTGGAATTTGGATGTGGTCTTGCTGTACCATCATTCTTGGTAAACACTCAGTTATTGGTCCTAATGCCAGTGAATAAGGAAACAAATCTACTAAAGTTTATAGTTGCTCTTCATTGGAGACGGTGCGTTTCAAGGTAAAGTGAGGACCACTATATGAAAAAGGTCTCCTGATGTTCTGAAGCAACATGAATGAGGGTAATACAGTAAGAGATTTGTTTTGGGTGTCTCTGTGTAAAAGTGCCGACGTACAGGACAGTGCTGTGTTTGTTTCTGTGACATGACTCGTTCCATCCAGTTAATGGCTTTTCAGACTCGCCCCGTCACATGTTGACATATTGCTTTCGGCCACTTGTGGCTTCACCATCCTCTGACTCTATTGTGACAGTGTTTTACCTGTTCTCCGCTGCTCTGTGTTGTCAGTACGTGTTGTATCAGAGTTCTCTAAAAATGTCACGCTACATGTCATTTACTTGTGCTTTGATTCTCTATTAATTTCATGAGAAGAAACACACTGGGTGTTGTTAGTGGCTTTAAACACTTGTGTTGTCCATCGGCAGAGAGGAGCCTCTCTGAGAAGCATTTGTCAGTGCGGAGGAGCCCGTCGCCACAGAAGGCCTCCCCCATGCTGTCGCCCCAGGTGGTCTTTCTCAAAGACATCGTCTGCTACCTTTCCTTGCTCGAGAGGGGGACGCCGGAGGACAAGCTGGAGTGTGAGTGATGGGATGGGGGATGTAGGCGGATGGTCAGCTCCTCTCAGACAGATATCAAGTTGGAGCAGCTGTTGTATGCATCATGTGGTGGTCTCAGCAATATGACAGTGAGAGTAATAAGGCTGTTCCCTCTTTCTCTGGCTGCCTCCCACATAGGGCATGTCAGTGACATGCTTAAGCCCTGCTCTGCACAGTTGACTTTAGAGTCCAAGGCTGTATTGGCACACAGTGACAAGATGCCCATGCAACAGTGCAGAAGTAGCATGGTTCTTCTTTACCCCCATGATCATCTGGAGAGAGTCTGAGAACAAAGGTTACAGCTTAATTATCTGACGGCATCTGAGTCATCATAGATCTCTGTTCTCTTGTTCCCTTCCAGTCATGTTTCGGCTGTACGACACAGACGGCAATGGGGTTCTGGACAGCTCGGTGAGTGGCCTCTGCTGCTCTGCTCTGTCTCCCCCTCTTCAGCTGTCTGTCTGGGTTTTGTCTCTTAATGGATTATACTGTATATTGAGAGCATTTCATACAGTAGTTACACTTTTCTGAACACTGACAGAAGCAGAAGTTTAACATTTTTTAATGCCTGATAAGTGATTGTTTTAGTAGAAGGTGAAGCTAGGAACAATGTTTTCATCAGTTTGTCCCATGTGTTTATTTTTACAGGAGCTAGATCGCATCATTAATCAGATGGTGCATGTTGCAGAGTATCTGGAGTGGGACTCTACAGAACTGCGACCGGTGAGCAAACACACTCTACACTGCAGTAAAGTCCGGCACAAAACAGAAAGACAACCCCCCAGTACCCTGCTCTGTGAAGGTTTTGTCATTATTTTCTCACCCTTGATGCCAGCTGGAGCAGGAGATTGACTGTAGTTCCAAAAAGGTAGAAATAAACAACCACAGAGTTACTTTCTCAACAAAGTGTTGCAAAGACAATTGCCTCTTTAGTCTATTATTTTTTCATTTTGCAACAGAATCTTTGACAAAAACTACAAAATGGGGGAACTGAAAACACAACTTTTGCACATTTTATGCTCATGAATGAAAAGAATTTGGTGACTTTTGTCTTTGATATTTGGATGTTAGAAGAAGCTGATGAAGACACGAGAGTTTCCCATGTCAGGCAATTTACTTAACAAGATTGGGTGAACATTGCACCCACTACAGCATCACACAGTACAAGCTTCACAAAGAATCAGCTTGGTTTGTCTTGTACTTATGGTGGCATCTGGATTCTTATTCTAGCCTGTCCAAAAACTTGACATGTGGAACATAATGCTGTCTTATTTTGACCCACAGTCTGTAGTCTGCCTGAGATTGACACAGAGTGTACAATGTCTCTGTCTCTGTAGATACTGAAGGAGATGATGGAAGAGATCGACTACGACCGAGATGGGATAGTCACACTGGAGGAGTGGATCAGAGGAGGTCTTACCACAATCCCTTTACTGGTGCTGCTGGGCATGGATACGGTACATATCAGTGTGTGTGTGTGTGTGTGTGTGCGTCTGCAAGGAAAAGGTTATATAGTTATGTGTATTGTTTTTATTTTAATCCATTTAACTGTTTGTTTTTACACTGCGTTTCTCATAGGTCTGTTCTCAGCGAGCAGCACTGACTGAATTGCTCTTAAGGTTTTTTTTGTGTATTTTTTGTTGAAGTTTGTGTAGGCAGTATCTTTTGTGCTGGCTATCTCTCATGTTAACTACTCATATTTATTTATTCAAAAGCTAAACATTGTTTTATTTCTGCTGGAAGTTTTATACATTACATGTACCACAGTATATACTGTGCATATTTATGAACTTGGGCAGCAGTCGATGCAAATTCACTGCACACATTAAAGCAGCAATAATAACCACAGCTGTCAAAAGACAAGGCTGGCCCACTTCATCTGTCTGTCATTATCTCTTCCTAGAATGACCAGGAAGATGGGCAGCATGTATGGCGTCTGAAGCACTTCAACAAACCAGCCTACTGTAACTACTGCCACACCATGCTGCTCGGAGTTCGCAAGCAGGGCCTCTGCTGCTCCTGTGAGTCTCTTTGCCTGTTTGTCTGTCTGCCTGGATTGTTTATATCTCCTCATGTCCATTGTTCTCCTGTTGTCCTCTCTGTCATTGTCTCTCCATTGTCATTTATCCCTTTTCCCTTTACTTAAGTTATTTGCGGCATTCAGTCAGTGCTGTTTTTCAATGCAAAGTCCTCACAATTATTATTAAAAAAAATCATGAACAATGCCATTATGTACAGGTTGAATATTGATTGAATTCTGCCAGGGAGCGGCTCTTGGGACTGATCTTATTGTCACTGATGAAATAAAGTATTCACTTATTTTCTTAAATGATCTCTAATATGGTAAACCTTTGATTAAATCCATTGTTAGTTGCAGTTATTGATATGAAAGAGGTTTAATAAGTAAGACAATGTTAAATGAGGCTGGTTTGTGTTGTGAAACATACTATAACTGTCTACAAATTGTTCTTTCTTGTTCTTTCCTTCAGTATGCAAGTACACGGTGCATGAGCGCTGTGTGTCCAAAGACATTGCTGCCTGCATCAGCACCTACGCCAAGTCACGTAGGCACACCAACGTAAGCACAAACAACGCATGAAAGGGTTCACTCTGCACATTAAAATGCCACACTAGTAACAGGGAGCAGTGCTGCAGGGTAATGAGATAGGAACACTGAACAGTCTGTTGAGCAGATTCTCACTGGGTCACAGTGTTGTTTAAAGAGCCCATGGCATGCTCATTTCAAACCATTTAATGTTTTATCTTGGGTACCTCTAGATTATCTTGGCACCCTCATAAC
>NW_018128146.1:364696-379090 GCF_001952655.1 Monopterus albus | reverse complement strand
GAGTAGTGGAAACATCGCTCCCTTTCAAGTAGCTCCAAGGTCGATAAATCCAACCGGTGGTCACTGCATCTTCCCTCACACCACCACATACAGTCTCAAAGTAGTGAAGTTAATTCCAACAGGTAGCGTAGCACCAACAATAACATCATGGGTCATTAACCCGCTTGTTAGCCAGCAACATAGCACATGTGGCAGACACACTGGCCTCAAGCAGTCAGAACAAACAGGTTCTGTGCTCTGGAGGAATCAGTGTTGATGAGCTGATCATTTATGGAGTGTTTGGCTTCACTGGCCGGCTGCTTGTAGGTTAGACCTGGTCAGGTACAACAGCGAGTCCCTGTACAGGAACATTCCCAGACATGCAGTAACCTCAGGCCCTCTATTTTTCTCCACATCCTCTGGTCACAGTGCAGCAGCAGGAGGGAAAATATATCCATAAAACCAAGCACAGTCGAAAAATTCTGCTTTTACAGTGGCATCGGTGGATGTCAGGCAAGCTCACATGAACTCGCAACTGCCTGGAGATTATGACCATTCAAGGAAATCCTGAAACTATCATGTAATACTTAATTTTGTTAGAAAAAAAAGTCTTGTGACTGTGAGTTTGCGGGACGTGTATAAACTCAGTCACTTCTGGATAGAAATACTAGAACATATGTGCACCTAATTTTTTTAACTTTAGCGCATGTCTAAGATGATAATTCACTGTTGTAACATTGTAGATAAGTCAGAAAACAAGGGAAAGCACCATGGGCTCTTTAATAGATATAATAATAGTTTAGTTAGGATCATGGGATGCTCTGAGACGTTGTACAAGGTTTCTTACCTGCTTAACATCCGCTCTAATTCAGCAGTAACATTCTCTGACTCAGGTCATATGCTAATTGGTCTGTAGAGCTTTAACCTTCAATCCAGTTCTTGGGTTTGACCAAAACTTCCAGTAGGCTTCTATATAAACTCCCTCTGATCAATAATTAGCCTTTTTCTTTGTTGTTTTTTTGACTAAACATTTGTTATTTCTTTTTAAATGTGAGGATTTGTTGTTTTGCCCTGTTTTATATTATTGTAAACAAAATATTTTTATGTTTTTAACTTTTACTCTTCTAATTTATTGTTAGCTTGTTAATTTACATTCAGTTGTCAGTTTATTAGGAACACCTAGTTCGAACTAAGTCTGTCTAATACAACATTTGTGCACTAAATCCCACAACTATCATGTAATACTTAATTTTGTTAGAAAAAAAAGTCTTGTGACTGTGAGTTTGCGGGACGTGTATAAACTCAGTCGCTTCTGGATAGAAATACTAGAACATATGTGCACCTAATTTTTTTAACTTTAGCGCATGTCTAAGATGATAATTCACTGTTGTAACATTGTAGATAAGTCAGAAAACAAGGGAAAGCACCATGGGCTCTTTAATAGATATAATAATAGTTTAGTTAGGATCATGGGATGCTCTGAGACGTTGTACAAGGTTTCTTACCTGCTTAACATCCGCTCTAATTCAGCAGTAACATTCTCTGACTCAGGTCATATGCTAATTGGTCTGTAGAGCTTTAACCTTCAATCCAGTTCTTGGGTTTGACCAAAACTTCCAGTAGGCTTCTATATAAACTCCCTCTGATCAATAATTAGCCTTTTTCTTTGTTGTTTTTTTGACTAAACATTTGTTATTTCTTTTTAAATGTGAGGATTTGTTGTTTTGCCCTGTTTTATATTATTGTAAACAAAATATTTTTATGTTTTTAACTTTTACTCTTCTAATTTATTGTTAGCTTGTTAATTTACATTCAGTTGTCAGTTTATTAGGAACACCTAGTTCGAACTAAGTCTGTCTAATACAACATTTGTGCACTAAATCCCACTCATGAAGGTGATAATGTTCAGTTTCAGAGAGGTGCTGATTTAGGTTCACTGTGGAGGCTGAAGCTGTTTTTATTATTTAGCCAAACCTCACAGAAAAAATTTGGGGACAAATAATAGAAACACCTGTCATTGTAAGCACACCTTTACAAAAGAAGATTTATTGCAAGAAAGTTGTATCAGACTGGAGTAGTTCTACTTGGGTGTAGCTAACAAACTACCAACTGAGTGTATAATGAAAGCCATTGTCAGTGGAAGCCATAATGAAAAATGCATGCATGTTTTCTTTGCTAAAAAATAGCTTTTACTTTACTTTTCTGACTCAGGTCATATGCTAATTGGTCTGTAGAGCTTTAACCTTCAATCCAGTTCTTGGGTTTGACCAAAACTTCCAGTAGGCTTCTATATAAACTCCCTCTGATCAATAATTAGCCTTTTTCTTTGTTGTTTTTTTGACTAAACATTTGTTATTTCTTTTTAAATGTGAGGATTTGTTGTTTTGCCCTGTTTTATATTATTGTAAACAAAATATTTTTATGTTTTTAACTTTTACTCTTCTAATTTATTGTTAGCTTGTTAATTTACATTCAGTTGTCAGTTTATTAGGAACACCTAGTTCGAACTAAGTCTGTCTAATACAACATTTGTGCACTAAATCCCACTCATGAAGGTGATAATGTTCAGTTTCAGAGAGGTGCTGATTTAGGTTCACTGTGGAGGCTGAAGCTGTTTTTATTATTTAGCCAAACCTCACAGAAAAAATTTGGGGACAAATAATAGAAACACCTGTCATTGTAAGCACACCTTTACAAAAGAAGATTTATTGCAAGAAAGTTGTATCAGACTGGAGTAGTTCTACTTGGGTGTAGCTAACAAACTACCAACTGAGTGTATAATGAAAGCCATTGTCAGTGGAAGCCATAATGAAAAATGCATGCATGTTTTCTTTGCTAAAAAAATAGCTTTTACTTGTGTTGAAAAACACCATTGTTTGTGTTGTGTGATACAAAGCAATTTGATAGCTGTGGTTTCTAGTTAAACGTATGATGCCTCATAAAATACACGCTGCATTGTTATAACAATAAACAAAGTAATTCAAATGACAACATTAACCTTCCTGTTATGTTCTGGGTCAAATTGACCCAGTGCAAAGTAACAAAAAAAATCTAAAAAAAATAGTTAAAAATATTTTATTGGTATGAAACTTCGTCTGCTTGGCGTAATAGGTGTGATCAACATATAAAATGAAAATGGTTCAATTCACATATTTGCAACATCCCCCTGCATGTTTATATTACAAAGATACTGTTCAGGTCAACATAACAGGAGGGTTAATCACCTTTGCCCATCGATGGAATCCTGAGCAGATCTACCGGGCACAGGCTCAGGGGCCCAAGAAGTCAGGGGGTCCCTACACTAGAGAACCGTGAAGGGGCTATTAGCATTTCTGATGGAAAAACAATGAAATTACTGCAAAAAGCCAACAAATGAGAAAAAACAAATACATAATAATTACAAAGAGATACAAAACTATTAAAAGAGACAGAAAATGACCCCCAAAAACACAAATCTGTAGTTCAATAAAAACAGACACAAAACAACTACCAAGAGACGCATACAATTAAAAAGTAGATATAGAAATACTTAAAAAAAGGATGCAAAACTACAAAGGGAAACAAACCAATCACAATAAGACATTCTTGCATTTTTATGTAGATTTTTAAATGCAGAATACGTGACTATAAATGCTAAATCATAACGTAAGTAAAGTATTTGCAGTACTCAAGTACTTGCCTACTGAAAGGTTTTGCTCTCTCTTTCTCTCCAGGCTATGCAGCATGTGTGGATGGAGGGTAACTCCCCTACCAAATGCGACCGCTGTCACAGAAGCATCAAGTGCTACCAGGGCCTCACAGGCCTGCACTGTGTCTGGTGCCAGATCACTGTGAGTCGCTGCCTTATGTAAACACAGATACACTCTCACTACGTTAATTTGCAATGGCCATATTCCAAACTTAGTATTAACCAATAGAAATACATTGTAAGTGTGCAGTATTATCACTTGATTTATTATAGACTATTATTGTTTTATTGTTTACCCTGCTATTAATGCATTATTTATTGAAGGGGCTTATGAAGATTGACAGTGAGATACAGCCATCTCAAAGTCAGTCTGTGACTGTTACAGAGACATGTTGGAGTGTTGCATTGTCTTCTTACATTGTAGCCAGTTTATTAGGTAGACCTAGCTAGAAGTAAAGCAAGCTAATATGACCGTCTTGCAATATCTCACTCTTCATGGAGGATGTTTGTTCAGACAGATTCAGAGGTGTTGATTTAACTGTATCATCATGTTCAGTTCTTCTGTGCTATAATGACAAGCATTTCTGTTATTTTTCCACCCTATTTATATCACTGAGCATAAGCTAAATCACAGAATTAACCCTCTAGACCCTGTAATTCAGCATAATTCAGAAACTGAACATTATAACCATCATGAATGTTTAACTGTTGTATTAGACTGCATTCATTTTAGCTAGATGTACCTAATAAACTGGCAAGATACTTACCTAATCATAATCACAATCATTAGCCAAACCATGACCCTAAAATGTAATGGTTTATCTAATAGGGATCAATCTTTTGTCCTCTTAGTGTAACTATGTGAACACTATTACGCCCCCAAAAGGCAGTAAATAATACAAGTCCTCACACCTACCGTATAGACATTTTACTTGGTGTTGCTTTGTAAGTCCACTAGATGTCACCACTGACTTGGAGTTTGCTCAGCAGTAATCCCGCTGTCAAAACAGTGAAATTCACGAAGCATTTGTTCTTTTCGCAGCATTAAAAACTCACAGTCTAACTGATACTGTTTGACCTGTCAAACAGTCGCGGTGTCCTGTCAGAAGACCTCAAAGTGCAGCGTTTCGTACCAGTGACATTTGATGTACTCAGGCTCACAGATGGATTACACCCACTCTTCTTATACTTCTCCTCTGTAGCTCCATAATAAGTGTGCATCTAATGTGAAGCCGGAGTGTGACGGTGGAACCTTGAGAGACCACACTCTCCTGCCCCCCTACATCTGTCCTGTTGTCTTGGTGAGGGTGCTTTTTCTCTTGTTGTTCATGTACACATATGCGCAGTAGATGTTCCAGAAGAAACCATTCATTTAAACCACATGTGTCAAACTCAAGGCCCGCGGGCCGAATACGGCCCACCAGATCATTTTATGTGGCCCCGGAAATGCGTATGGTTGTCTTAAAATAAAAGTCTAATTGAAAATGTACACTTACCATAAACTACATCTCCCACAATGCACGTTGATGTCGGGACACGCGAAGTATTGGCATCCCACTATATCGCAGTGTTTTTCCTTTAACCAGCAATTTCCGGACAAGTGGAAATGAGAAATAACCAATAATTAATCCCAAAATGTCCATGAAGAGGAATGTTGATGCAGAAGGAAGGTAATTTAAGGAAAGGTGGGAAAGTGAATATAAGTTTCTGCTTCAAGGAGAAAAACCGGTGTGTCTTTTGTGTCATGAGGCAGTGTTGGTGGTGAAGGAGTACAACATGCGTCGGCATTTTAGACCAAACACGGAGCTAAGTATGCTAAATATGTTATTTTCAGAACATAATCAGTGGGTAAGGATGGTGTCTCGGGGTGAGGAGGGATCTACTTGGTGTGTTCAGGGACAAGCACCATTTACCTTATCAACTTCATCCTAAACTTGACCAAGTTGTGAACTGAGACAACACTTATTCTGAGTTAATGACATGTCCTACTTTATATGTGTAACAATAGTTTTATTTTGCTTGATGTTATTGTTGAGGTGAAAATATTTTGAATTTAATTTTTAAAATATTTTTTATTGAGGAAAAAGTTGTTGCAGTCTGTTCAAATTCATGTTTTTGCGTAAACCATTGTAAGTTTTAGACTGTTCAATAAACGTTAATCTTGTTTGGCCTGCAGCCTAGACTGTGGTTTAACTTTCTGCCCCTTGTGTGATTGGTTGTGGTGGTTCTGCCCCTTGGTTGAGGCAATGACCCAAACAATCATTAAGTTTGTCCTTAACAAGACGGGTTTCAAAAGAAGCTTCTGTGAGCCACCGTATCCTCAACAGAGTCACACTGCTCAAGCCTTTGAGCCAAAGTGGTGGGGCAAAGCAGGCTAGAAGCAAAAGCATCAAAAAGCGCATAGATTAAAAGTCTGGGCAGAGACAGACTGGCAGCCGGAAACATGAGAGTGAGGGGAGGCTGAGCTGGTGCAGAACAGGTGGAGGAGCGGCAACAGCAAGGGCGGGAAAACAGAACAAAGGGGAGACCGGGCGTAACCTAAAAGCATAGAGGGGACAACACAATGTGAATAAACAGGAAGCGCAACAACAACAAAAAGCATAAAACAGAAAAACCATGACAACCTGAACAGTAAAAAGATCTCAGCCTTCACAAACTGCATGAGTAGAACATGTGCACCTTGCTCAGCCTGCTGCTGCCATAAGCAGGATCAGCAGCAAAGTGGATGAACTGTTTGATGATTGATGGGCAGTGTTTGTGACGCTGCTGTTCAGTCGCTGTTTTTGTCCACAGGACTAGACTCAGCTTCACACTCAGCGATAACTCATACACCTGTACAGTACAGTTTGATCTTTAAGGAGAAACGTGTATCCAGGTGGTTTGCAAATCATGATGTTTTCTATATCTGTGCTCAGGACCGTCATTCTGTGGTGAAGCGCGGTGAGGGGGAGTCGCCACCCAGCACCAGCCCTGACGACGCCAACCAGACCTTCAAATTCTCCCCTGGAGATGGACAAACACTGCAGGTCCGCCGGTCATCACCCCACAGCCATCCATCCTGCAGGTTGCTGAAGTGACCAAACAAAGCTGGTTAGCAGATCCCTGAGACTGTTTTTCCTTCCTTGTCTGCAGATCACCCCAGTCCCAGGCACTCACCCACTGCTGGTCCTTGTCAACCCCAAGAGTGGGGGGAGGCAGGGGGAGCGGTAAGTCACCATCACCTGCTGTGGGCGCTGGTCTGTTGCAGTTTGTACTGTGACCACGCATAGTGGTCATAAATTATAGACATAGTCAAAGATAATTATTCCTCTATATTTTTGTTATGTACTCTCAAAATAAAACATAGGAATATAGTGATATTTATTGATAGGTTTTTGGGAACAAAGTTAAAACCATTAAAAAAAACAATCATTCAGAAAAATGTGTAAAAGAATTGGATTGAAGATTTTTATTGCTCTTAATGTGATACAGTATGTTGATTTATTTTCCTTTTCTAATTTCAACATCTAGTTTATTTTCAGTTTCTTTTTCTGTTAAGCATTTAATATCCTTGTTGTATGTAATAATAATCATAATATCATAATAGTTAGTTTTCCATTTGTCTTAAAATGTTAATTCTGGGTAAATTATCCTCCATATAAACACTTTGACTGATTGACTGATTTATATTTGACAGTGGAAGACTTTGGTGTGTGACCATTTTTTTTTCATCACTTGTCTCCTCACTTTTTACTAACTGAGGCATTTGCTTGATGACAACCATCAGTGATTATTCATGTCTTATAAGCCTTAAAGAATTTATATAATCGATATGTTGTCTACCTCTAGTGGATGCACTGAGGAAATGCTCAGAAGGATCCCATACATATGGATGCACACTGGGTGCTATAGTTTCTGTATGTCCCGCTGAATGATGTAATTTGGAGATGAAGGGTGCTTATACACACTGTAAATAAATGTCTTCATTGTGGTGTTGCTCCCCACCTCCCTCACAACAGAGAATAGTCACACACTGTTGCTCTGGTTCAGCCTGTCACATTACCATAGCAACACACTCTAGTCTTTATTACCATTATAAAGGAAATTATCCACTAATAATAGAGATTACAAGAACAAAACAAAATGATTTTGAACAGGAAGCCAGAGGAAAATATATTGCTATTTCTGTCTGTGTGGATCCTGACAAGTATTTTTTTTTTCCATTTCACATCTTTGGTTTGACTGCAACAACTCATGACCAGTTGTATAAGCTTCTTCCTACATACAGATGTTATAGCTTTCAACAGATTTTACTTATTACTTATCAGTCAGTAATTTCAACATATCAGTCCATCATTTTGAAAACACAAGGCTGAGGCATGGTTTACATAAAATATTCATAATCACACTGGTCTCCTGCTGGATATCAGAAGCACATTAGGTCCAAGTAAAATTGCCTGCACGAGACGTGTGTGAAGATGAATGTGCAGGCTTCAATGAACATTTTATGTAACTCTGTGAAGGTTACAGGAAGCTGCCGTGCATCTTGCCAACACACTGTTGGTGAGTGTGAAACGATCACAGAGAGAAGAGTGAAGAGCGTGAATCTTCATTCCTCTTTTCTCTCTCTTTCATATCATGCCTCTTGTTCCTGAACGCTTAGTTAAATAAGACGCTTAGTTAAATATTAAACCAAGATGCTCCATTCGAGTAAATATATTCGTCTATATCCCTGACATACATGTATTTTGTCTTGTCATCTAGAACCTCAAAATCTACAGCTTCGAAGGGTCTGTGCTACACTCTATGCGGTTTGGGCAGTTTCAGATGAAAGTTGACGGGTGTGCGAGAAATATGGTGATTCTTTGTCAATCCAAGATGGTGGTCCTGCTCACACTGATAGCCAATCTTTGGTGACCAAAGACAGCCTGCTGTTCTAACAGTGCCAGACTGAATCCAAATGTTCAACCTGGTTATTTCATAGTATGTAGAAGGACATATACTTTGTACTGTACATATCGATCCGACAAATCCAGACTGTGTGTATATAACACTTTATTTTTATTCCTAAGGGGCACATCCCTTTGCTTGATTGCACATTACTTCTTTACTTCTGTTCTCAGCCTTATACTGGTTACTTGCCCACTGCTGCCTTACATAAGGATATGTACATACGCATTGAGAGCCACTGTACCAGTCAAATTCCTTGTGTGTCCAACACACCTGGCCAATAAAGCTGATTCTGATTCTGACTCTCATTCATAACTTATTAAACTTATATACAGTTGCTTCAGAAACTATTCAGCAGACTTTATTGTGTTTGTAAATTAAATTTTAAATTCATAAAATCATCAGTTTTACCCTTTAACCTGCAGTCATTAGGCACCTATAATGATAGGTCCACAGGATAATCACCTTTATTGGCCAAGTATGTTACATACAAGGAATTTGTTTCCGGTATAGAACCGAGGCAGCCATCTGCGGCACCAACTCAACCATCAGGGCCAATGGGGGGGTTCAGTGTCTTGCCCAAGGACACTTTGACATGTAGACTGCGAGCACTGAGATTTGAACCTTCAACCTTCCGGTTGGGAGACACCTGCTCTACCCACTGCCCTGTTGCCTCCCCACAAGGATCTACCTGTGGTAAACTGAACTGACTGGACAGACTTGTGGGCATCAGTGAGCTGCTATCGATATGCAGGAGACCACCAGAATGTCCGTGAAAGGTGGGATGTCTGCACTGTTCACATTGCATGTCAAGGCAAAAAACCAAACCATGAAGACCAAGGGACCCGCTGTAGACCTCTGTGATCAAACTGTGGCGAGGCACAGATCAGGACAAGGGCATAAAACCATGTCTAAAGCTCTGAGTGTTCCCAGGAGCATGGTGTGAAATGGAAGAAGTCTGGAACCACCAGGACTCTTCCTATAGTTGGTGTCTGACCAAACTGAGTAACCAGGCAAGAAGGCCGTTGGTAAGGGAGGAAATCAAGAACTCAAGGGTCCCTCTAACAGAGCTTTGAAAGTCCTCTGCAGAGGTGGAGAACCTGCAGGAAGGACAACCATCTCAACAGCTCTCTATCAGTCAGGCCTTTATGCTAGAGGGGCAAGTCTGGTTTACTGTTTACTTGCCCCTTGCATGGGGATGTGTACATGCACATTGAGAGTTGATGTACCAGAGTCAAATTCCTCATGTGTCTGACACACCTGGCCAATAAAGCTGATTCTGATTCTGAAGTCTCGGACTGTCCTTGAATGGCCTGGCCAAAATCCAGACTTAAACCTTACACAACATCTGTGGAGAGACCTGGAAATGGCAGATCAGAGACTTTCCATCCAGTCTGATGAAGTGTGTGAACATTTGCCAGGAAGAATAAGAAACTGTCCACATCCAGGTCTGCAAAGCTTGTAGATACTCACACATTAAGACAGGAAGTTGGAACTTCTGCCAAAGGGGCTTCTAACGAAATACTGAGCTATGAATTGAATGCTGCTGAAAATAAGAGGCATTCTGTTTTTGATTTTTAAAATGGCAACTGTATGTGTTTTGAATTAAATCTACAATACAGCACAAGGTGTACAGTAAAAGTTGACTGGTCTGATAAAATTCTGACACTGCAAATATGAGTGTGTATGCTGGCCACTGAGTTCCATAGATCCTTGTTGTATTCCTAAGCATCATTCTGTTTCTGCCTGTCATTTCTCTCAGGGTACTGAGGAAGTTCAGGTACCTACTGAACCCGAGGCAAGTGTACAGTTTGGAGCAAGGGGGGCCAATGGTAGGGTAAGTCTGCTGCATCCATCTCCTTGTTGCCATTTTATGTTGGTAAAATGATTGAGCTGGGATAATTACTATTTATAATATAGGCCTTAGTGATCAGAGTGTTTTGGGACTTGATTTGAGTGATGTTGCTTGTTCTAATCAGATACAGTATCATGTTGGCGCTTTAGAGATCTGTTGTGTTAAGATACAGGTCCACACCAACCAGAAATGGAAAACTTTAAACTACCAGAGCAAAATCTGAAGGAAACAAAACCACTATAATTTATTTTAAAAAATCAAATGCCTCTGCCAGTAATTTATTTTACAGTGACTTTAAGCTGCTTGAGGAGTTTGTATTTAAAAAGATCATGAATATCAAGTTCAGTTACTCACTGTTCAGGCTGGGAGCTGAGCTGTCAGACCACCTCTTTCCTCCATGTCAAACTAACCTGCGATGAAGGTTGATGAAGCAGAAAGGGAACACTGCCTCACTGCCGTGCTGTGCATTTGACCTTCTGACACACTCATTCATGCATACATCAGAAGTGAGCGCAGCTTCTACTGTTAAATAAATACGGTCATGCCCGTATGCCCTTAAATTAAAGAAATATGCCTTGCACCTCACAGGAGGTGTACACACTTTACCTTGAAGGAAATGCTCTTCCTTCACCATCCTTTCACTTTCATTCGTGTGACTCTCTCTCCTCCTATCTCTCTCTCTCAGTCACGACAAGTAGAGCTGCAGCCCCCGAGGGCCTATTGTAGGAAAACCGAGCCAATGACGCACTCGGGTCTTGAGGGTGAATGCTGTAGATGAATCACACAGCATTAAACACAAAGACTGTCGTGTTATTGGACTGGAAAAGCAATCAATTTTGTATTGTGAGACTCAGCCTTTTGGAATTTTAGCCTTAGTAAACTCAATGTAGCTGCATCTATCTGGATGAAACAGCGTTCTGAATTAAGCTTTCCGTTTTTGTTCAGTGAAATGAAGACTCCGTCTTTACCTGTGTGGTGAACAGGCTTCCCCAGGCTGTCACCACTGATCACTACCTGGATGTTAAAAACAGTGAAATATTTGTCACTTCTGCTCATCTTGCTTCACTTAAGACAACATTTTTTCAACACTGTAGCCTATAGTCTGTTACTCTAATAGGCGTCTGATTGCAGGGTCCTTTTCATATCCTAAGTGAGGTGATATAATACTGTTTTTGCTGAGCAGTGGGAGAGTTGTGCTGCTGCTGCTGCTGCAAAGAGGGAGAGTGCGGCTCTACAGTCTGCGCAAATGAATAGACACACAGGACTGAGCGAATGTTGTCACATCGAGGGTTAACGCTCTCTCTCAACTGTTACCACAGGCTCCCTAGCAACAGGCTCAGCAGCCTTCGAGGTGAGAGGCAGTGTACTCGGAGTAATCTGTTTAGGGATCACTGTATTTTCAGCCATACAGACTTTGTTTCAGTCCTTCCACTGATGTAAACCTCCAGTCAGCTTTTTGTTGATGTACATTTCTCCCGAGCTGTCATACATGAAGCAGAGCCAAGATTAGGTGGCTTAATTAAAGTTTTATGCTGACACAGAAGGGGTTTGGTTGGATGTAATAAGCAGCTCCATGTTGTGCATGTCGGTGTAGTTTCCCTGCATGACCACTAGAGGGGGCTATCTGACTCGTGGCATCTGCATCATCTAACTTGATCTTGAAATATTCCACCACCTGCTTCATTTTAGTGGACCACAGTGTACAGTTTATCACATTTTAGTCTGTCAGAAGTCCAGCTGTGGTTTTTGCCTCTTCACTGGAAGACTGTTTTCATTTAAATAAAAAAGGGGGCTGTATTTTTTTAAACAAAGCTAAAGATAAAAGTCATTAAAGATCAAAAATACACTGTTTTTTTTAAAAGAAGACTCCTCAGATAGCTGGGCATTGTAGTTTTAGTAGGCATTACTCAAACAGCAGTAAATGGTGCATTTGTTGGGGAATATTCTTAGCTGTGAATGTGGTGCTGGCATGAGCATTTACATATACAGTATTGTTCAAAATAATAGCAGTATAATGTGACTAACCAGAATAATCCAGGTTTTTAGTATATTTTTTATTGCTACATGGCAAACAAGTTACCAGTAGGTGCAGTAGATTCTCAGAAAGCAAACAAGACCCAGCATTCATGATATGCACGCTCTTAAGGCTGTGCAATTGGGCAATTAGTTGAAAGGGGTGTGTTCAAAAAAATAGCAGTGTCTGCCGTTGACTGTACAAACACAAAACTATTTTGTACAAACGTTTTTGTTTCTAGGATTTAGCAATCCTGTGAATCACTAAACTAATATTTAGTTGTATGACCACAGTTTTTTATAACTGCTTCACATCTGTGTGGCATGGAGTCAACCAACTTGTGGCACCTTTCAGCTGTTATTACACTCCATGATTCTTTAACAACATTCCACAATTCATTTACATTTCTTGGTTTTGCTTCAGAAACAGCATTTTTGATATCACCCCACAAGTTCTCGATTGGATTAAGGTCCGGGGATTGGGCTGGCCACTCCATAACATTAATTTTGTTGGTTTGGAACCAAGACTTTGCTCGTTTACTAGTGTGTTTGGGGTCATTGTCTTGTTGAAACAACCATTTCAAGGGCATGTCCTCTTCAGCATAAGGCAACATGACCTCTTCAAGTATTTTGACATATGCAAACTGATCCATGATCCCTGGTATGCGATAAATAGGCCCAACACCATAGTAGGAGAAACATGCCCATATCATGATGCTTGCACCACCATGCTTCACTGTCTTCACTGTGTACTGTGGCTTGAATTCAGAGTTTGGGGGTCATCTCACAAACTGTCTGTGGCCCTTGGACCCAAAAAGAACAATTTTACTCTCATCAGTCCACAAAATGTTCCTCCATTTCTCTTTAGGCCAGTTGATGTGTTCTTTGGCAAATTGTAACCTCTTCTGCACGTGCCTTTTTTTTAACAGAGGGACTTTGCGGGGGATTCTTGAAAATAGATTAGCTTCACACAGACGTCTTCTAACTGTCACAGTACTTACAGGTAACTCCAGACTGTCTTTGATCATCCTGGAGCTGATCATTGGCTGGGCCTTTGCCATTCTGGTTATTCTTCGATCCATTTTGATGGTTGTCTTCCGTTTTCTTCCACGTCTCTCTGGTTTTGCTCTCCATTTTAAGGCATTGGAGATCATTTTAGCTGAACAGCCTATAATTTTTTGCACCAAACTCAAACTGACAGAGGACACCCAGGCTGACACAACCACACTACTGGTTTACAAAAATCATACCTCATTAACAATAAAAACCTGAGACTCAGTGTTGACTCCAGCCTCTTAATGATGCCAAGGACACAACACCAAGGCATAGCCCAGCCAACAAAATATACTGTAGATGCATTAGTAAAACTTATTATTTTGAACAATACTGTATGAGTACTGAGCGGCAAAGAGGCAGTACAGAGAGAAGCTGAATGGCTTCTATTCTACTACTGACTCCGGACGAATGTGGCAAGGCCTGCAGCACATCACAGACTACAGGACCACCACCAGCATCATCAGCTCCACAGACAGCCTCCTTTAAGACCACAACCATCATCCCCCTTCCCAAGAAGAGCCCGGTCACCTGCCTGAACGACTACAGGTCAGTGGCACTCACCCCAATCATTATGAAGTGTTTTGAGAGAGTGGTGCTGGCCCACATTCAGAGCAGTATACTGGACACCCTGGACCCCCTGCAGTATGCCTACTGGTCCAACAGGGCTGCTTCAGACGCCATCGCAGCTGCCCTCCACTATTCTCTTTCTCACCTGGAAAATGGAGACTCCTACATCAGGATACTCTTCATTGACTACAACTCCGCCTTCAACACAGTTGTCCCCCACAACCTCACCCACAACCTGTCCACACTGGGTCTGCACCCCACCCTCTATGACTGGCTCCTGGACTTTCTGACTGGCAGGCCCCAGACT
>NW_018128146.1:254967-363851 GCF_001952655.1 Monopterus albus | reverse complement strand
ACCCCCAGCACGGACTGTTCACCTCCCTACCCTCTGGCCGGAGGTTCAGAAGTGTGAAATGCAGGACCACTAGACTGAAAAACTCTTTCTTTCCCTCTGCCATCAGACTCCTAAACAGCTGCAAAGTTTATTACCAGGAAATACGTCATGTACTGACGACCTGTACTGTTTACATTCTCAGTGTGAACATACATAATTGCACAATGACTGCTGCACATGCTGCTCCCATGCAGCATACATTCTCTATTCTTATATATTTTTATTATATCTCTGCATTTGCTGCTTAAAGTGCCTTAGATTTTGTGTTACTTATTTATCTACTTTATACTTCATTTGTATTGTGTGGCATTCATGTGGACGGCAAAGTACAGGGAAATGCATTTCCGTACTGTGCATATGACAATAAATACTTTGACTCCAACTAAACTGCAGTGCTCATGTTCATTGTAATGAAAGAACGTGTCTCCCAGTCAAACTCTGTGGCTTGTTGTGTTTCCAGATGACAGCAGACAACAACAGGCTACAGATAGATAGACTTGTTAGGAAGATCAATAATTATTGGTCTTTTAATGAGATTTTTTTGACAGTGAAATCAACAAATATACAATATCCCCAAATTTATCTTTTGAAGTCAGCGAAACAGACATTAGTGGGTCGTTACTTGATGTTTTTGAGAGAGATGTATGTGATTGGCTTGCAATGTGGCACAGTACAGAGCTGTATGCAGTATAAATGTGTGCCCTCCACCTGTACCTCACTCACCTGTACTGTGAGACCTCAAAAGTATTTTTCAAATACGTAAACAAAGTCTTCTACTGTACTATACTGTGACCTACAAGCTAACTGTCAGGTGGAGAAAAAACAGTGTTTGAGTCTCTAAATATACAGTGTGTCTGCCCCAGTTTAATTTTTATCAGAAATGTTATAACATGAGGAGAGCAAGATATGTCTTTTAGTATATAACATGAGATAAATGAAAATTTAATAGAGGGTTACAGGATTATAACTTCACTGTTTTCTTAACAATGCCACCACATCGTCAGTGTTCACAGGAAGTTGCTTTCTCTACAAGGATGCATAGCCATTTGCTTTGTAACCTACATATGAGCATTTTAAAATGTGTACATGGTCTGGAGGGGCAGTTACTGCGCAGGACCAGGTGGTTGGTGCGACAGGTCAGCGCCCTGTATGCAGTTGTCTCATGATGGAGAGATGAAAGCTTATGTCGACACCTTTATCCCCACACACATTAACGGTCCCTTTGAAGGGTGCACACTCGGTGACCACTCGGCAACTATGGTTTCCAGGGAGAGGAGCAGAGCGAACGCAGCTGGAGAGGGCATTCATTGATTAAACTCGGTCTCTCATTCTCATCCTCTGGCTTTATCTCTGTTTCTCTGCCCTTCAGCATTTCATTTCAGTTCATTAAATCATTCAAAGCTTAGAATACTTCTGTCCAATCTAGTCGATGGATTCAGCACCTGTAAATAGCATTTTTAATACATTTGGTGTGGAAAAAGGTCAAACAGTGTCTGTATAAAACATTAATCTCTGCTTGTATTGCATAAATCGCCTTCTTTCCTCTTAGGCTCAACTTTTTTCATGATGTCCCTGACTTCCGGGTTCTTGCTTGTGGAGGCGATGGAACCGTGGGCTGGATCCTCGATTGTATAGGTACACAGAGTCTGTCATCGCAGTTACAAACATGATGGGATTCTGACTGCAGGGTTCCAGCACTTGTTTTTAAATGATAACTACAGTTTATGACAACTTGGATCTTGTACGTTTATAACCCTGAATATTTTCTCTGTTGCTTAGTCAGCTACCAATTATATTAACTATCTACAGTAAACGAACCAGCTTCCAAGTCGTTTCTGATGTGATAAGGCATAGTTCTTCTGTGGTTATTGCCAGCAAATTTCTGGGTTTTTACTCTTTAAATAAAATGGTTTACACAGTCTAGCTAAAGTTAGAAATTTGTCTAATCTGCTCTTGTTTATTGTTCCATCTGACTATGTTATAGTGATGCCATCTTGTTTCAAATTATAGCTAGTAAGTACAACTTTAGTACAAGTACAGGAGTTTATCCTAAACTGGTAGAAACCATGGCCAAAGCAACTAAAACTACAGAATCTTCCTTGAATTGATTCACTGACCTAAAAGCTGTTGTTTCCAGGACTGTTCAACCAACCACATCTCAGATCTGTTGGCTGTTTGTCCTGCAGATAAAGCCAACTTTGCCAGGGACCCTCCTGTGGCCATCCTCCCTCTGGGTACAGGGAACGACCTGGCACGCTGCTTACGCTGGGGAGGAGGTGAAGTCCTCATTTAGTCATCTGTGTGTGTTTTGTACAATCACAGTAAAAACCATCCAGGCTTAGAAATTTCTGAACATTAATCCTGCCATAACTGATTAGTTTTGCAGCTTGAGGATGATGGAAACAAGCTGTGAGCACACCTATGACATATTATTACCTTTTAAGATGATAATATCCATTATATTCAGAGGTGTCTTTATATTTTTGTCCTCCCCAGCGACATAATGAGAGGGTCAGAAAATTAGGAACACCTCTGAATATAATGTAGTCCTCTACAATACCACCTTTAGCTATGACCTCAGTAATAAACATATAACTGAATTTATACATTTATGGCAATTTCACCGAAAACGGAAACATTGTGAGCTTCATAAACACAGATGTTAAGGTGGAAATGTGGCATTGCAGTACATACAATTGTACAGGTGTACCTAATAAAGTGGTCAGTGAGTGTATGTCATTGTAAATGTGAAGTGTAAATAGTGAAGTCAGTGTAAATAGGAAAAGCTGCAATAAAGAAGGTCTAGCTTAACACCAGCACAGTGGAGTCTGTGTTGAAAAGAGGCTAATGACAGTGTCAACGTGCTGATGTTTAGCAGGCTACCATATTAGCATGCCAACATTTACTAATTGGCAGGTAACACAACGTTTAGGCTGAATATCATTATTTTTGTAGTTAGTGTATTTACAGTAGTTATAAATCAAAGTGATGGACCAAGGGAATTTTGATCTGATTGCGCATTAGACAATACAGCTCACTATGAGGAAAACATGAATGTCTGGTTCATTCGGTCTATCCAGTAAATAAGGTTTTTCATTTAAAACCTCACACGTCAACCTCATGGTAGCGTTAGATGAAAGGTGAGAAGGTCACCAAAGTCAGTGGGACCCAGCGTCTGGGAAACAGACGTTGATGTCTTCTGGGAATCATGGGAGTCTTTTCAAGTAGGTTTATGAGGATTATACCTGAACACGTTTGTTTATATTCATTCATTCATTTATTGCATCCCCCTGCCCGCAGGGGGAAATCATCCTGCAGTGAAACCAGAAAGCTCATGCTGTACACAGTGAAACATTTAAACAGCACAAGATTTGTGTGATTTCAGCAGCTGTCTGTGGAAAGGGCACTTCACTGAGCATCCCAGAGGGAAACAAGTGTAAAAATAAAACACGGGAAGATGCTAGGAAACAGTGGAGTCAGTGTGAATTGATACCTGTGATAAAATGAGAGCCTTCCAGAAAACCCACTGCTAAAAATAACTTCTGTGTAGATTGGCCTGTAGACCATCCACAGAGGAGCTGAACTCGTTAAGTGGCTGTGACAAATGATATGTTGTCATCTGTTGATTTGAGACTGTTGGAAACTGTTCAGGGGCTCTTAGGTGTGTGATACATGTGTGCATGATGCACAGTGTGTGTGTGCGCCTTTGTATTATATATTGAGGACTGAAACCTGTTAACACACTTGCACTGTGGGGACTCGGCCATCTTTGTGGGGACCAGAAGCTAGTCCCCACAAGGAAATCACTGAATTTTAGGGTGGCAACATGGTTTAGGGTTAGGATGAGGTTAGGTGTTAGGCAAGTAGTCATTATGGTTAAGGTTAGGATAAATCTACAGGAAATGACTGTAAGTCAATGTAAAGTCCCCACAAGGAATGAAAACAGTATGTGTGTGTGTGTGTGTGTGTGTTGTGAGGAACTCAGTGGGGAAAAGGGCAGTTGTTTTTACATGAAAAGGAAATTGTTCCCCCTTCAACAGTGATATATCTGCTAAATATGACATGCTCATATTTCTCCCATGATGCTCTCAGTGTGATGGTACTCAGTAATGCCTCACAGCCTTTTGACATCCCTTAAGAATCTGCATCTGTGTGTGATGGTACTCAGTAATGCCTCACATCCCTTAAGTTTCTGCATCTGATTGCTGTTAAGATGCTGAAGTAGGCCATCAGCTGCAGAGGGAAGCCAAAGGGCTCCCCCCCCACAGGCCTGACAGACCCGGGCCGTGTTCTGGGTGGTGGAAGGAGCGGGACAATGTAAAATGGCAGCTTAATCAGTGCCATTGTGTTTAATACTTCATATTATCCACCAGTTACATGCAGGGGTTTAATTATGGAGTGGGTGAAATAATGACTGAATAACTGAACTGTCATCAGGAGCCACTGATTCAAATGTTTTTACTCATGTAAACTCACACTAGAGTTGATTAAATTTTTGAAACCCTCTCTTTAAATAAGAAATCAAAATTTCAACTCATTCCTGAGCTGACTTATTAAAGAGTTTTATAATATGAAAGTAGGATAGTAAAGGATATTATGTCCTGGAGTAACTGTACAGCATAATAGTAAGAACCATTTACAGAACTGGTCTGATTAGCTGTTCACAGAGGAGATGATGTTACTCTCAGTTGTACATGTACATTACTGGCCAAAGGTATGTGGACATGCTTTGACTATGAAGATTACCATCGTTTGTGATTATTAAATGTTTCTTTACTTAGTCGAGTCCACAAAAGTGTAAGCGAGGTCTGGCTTGAAGTCAGCGTTCAGGCCTTTGAAACCAGTCAGGTTCTTCCACACCAACCTTGAAAAAATATTTTATTATGAAACTGACTTTGTGCACAAGAGCTCTGTCCTGTTAAAAAGGCATTCCCTAAACTGTTGCCTGAAATATTATGAGATACTGTGTGATTAAGATTTTCCTTGATTGGAACAAACAGTAAGCAGAACAAACATTTGGGCATATGGTGTACAGTATTCCTCCTCACGCTGTATTTTTACCTGTATGGCTGTTCCCGGCAGGCTACGAAGGTGGTAGCTTGCTGAAGTTCCTTCGGGACATCGAGCACAGCATAGAGGTGGTGCTGGACCGCTGGAACATCGACATTGTCCCCGATGACAAGGAGGAGAAGGGAGACCCTGTCCCCAACAGCATTGTCAACAATTACTTCTCTATTGGAGTGGTAAGAAAACTTACGCACAGTATAATGAGACAGATTATAAATTCTGTCATTTCCTGTATCTTGATGTTACACATACAGAAAAATTGATGTGATGTTGTGGCGACCAACTCTGAGCTTTACTCAGTTTCATGGTCAATAGGACTGCAATTAATGATTCGTTTCATTATCTGCTGATTATTTTCTTATTTAATTATCTAATGAAAATCACAACATTCCTGTTATAGTGTAATTTCCAACAATTTGTGGCTTCACAACTGAGATGCTTGTTCATCATATTTTTTCTTAAAAATGACTCACAAACAATTTAGGAAAGTAGTTGCTTATTACTTTTTTGTTGTTTGACTAATTGACTAACTGCAGCAGCAAATATACAGCACAAACTGAGTGAAAGCATCTGATCCTTTTCATCAGCTGTTCTTGTAGAACAAGAGGAAAAGGTTCATTAGGACATAAAGCTGAGCTGACCGCATGATTTGAATGTGAATAAGAACCGTAACATGCCGTGTGTAAAACAGTTGTGTAACATCCCACATGAAATGCAAAGTATATCAGTAGGTGTACTGGTTATTTGGGAACTAAAGCAGTAGTTTGTAGTTTGGTGTATCAGGCATAAAAATCCTGTCCCTAGATTCTCTGACTGAGACATGGTTGTACAATAACAACATGGTGACAGAGTTGGTCTATGTGTACATACAGTATGCAATTACCAGGTTCATCAGTGAGCTTCTGGTCCCTCGTGTGCACGTTTCTTCTTTTGAGTGGAGGAAATAAACACACTGCCAAGTCCCAGTTGCTTAGCAACCTTTTTGTCTGGTCCTGGTGGAGGTCGCAGAATAAAGCTCAGGGACATTTACACAGAGGTGACAAACAGGACCCCGGTGAAGTGTTGATTTAGTTTCGTCAGACAGTGGACATGTCTTCTCTGTAAAGTCAGCTTCTATGTGCTTTGTGTCAGTGTGAAAGCCAAACCTTCCATCCCTGTGCCATGGTTTGGACACACAAGAAGGGATCTGAGGCTGGTTTACCCATCAGTCTCTGCACCACAATATTTATTTTGATATATTTATAGTAGCTTAGTCTTTGCAGCACACGTATGTTGATAGATCAAAAATAACAGTCGTGCTCATTATATATACAGTAAACAGAAGATGACCTACAGTATGTGCACAGGGTGAGGGTTTTGGCAAGATGAGGGTGAGGCACAGTGAGGTTATACAGCTGCACCCCGACTGATATCTGCCTACTGCATGTATCAGCACAAACACACAACATGCAAGCACCACACAGACGAAGCCAGGTGTTGATATTTGCACATCCAGCTTTGTAGTCAAAGACACAAACTGAACCACCTTCCTTATCCAACTGTCCATCTCCTCCTCAAATAGCGAGGAGGGAGCAGCATGTTCACTGTGGCCCCCCTGGGGAACACAGTGTATTTGACATGCTATGATGATGTAATGTTGCTTATCCTTTTCAGTTTTTCATGTTCAATAGTTTGTGTATTACCATTGCATAATCAGACACAACACAATTTGGAGGTGAAAGAACATTTCCTCTGTGTGTAACTCCACCAGTCTTTACACTGTTGACCCCTGAACTTTATTTTCATTTCATTTTAATTGTAACAGAGGGTTCCTTCGTAGATACGAGGAACTTAACAGATAAAACTGGCCATAGTGTTTTTCTTACTGTTAACAAATCTCAAGGCCAAAAGCAACGATGTATTGATCCCACTAACAAGTATTTTTCTGTGAAGCCAAAGCCTGATATGGCTGATTCCTCTGTGCCATAGAGCTTCACTAAAAACTGTTAACAACTTATCAGTGAGCCACAAAGATCTTTCACTGTATCACCTTCCTGTAAAAACTCACTCACTGCACATTAACTCATGAGTAAAAGTTGTTCACAACAACTTAAAAAATAACTTGTATACACTAGGAATGAGGAGATGAGTGAATCAGTGTGATGTTATGACAGTAAGAAACTTATAGAGTAACACCTTCGCTCAGTGTAAAGCTTCTCTGTGTAAGACTGTGACTGTTTCTCCGGGATTGTGACAACACTCCACCGTGGCACGGCCGTTAGAGCAGCAGATCGCTGTGCCTCCAGGAGCCATCATGACAGATGGCTGAGTATGTGAACGCACATGACACCTGAGCAAACCAACCTCTGACTCACACCAATGATGCAGCCATTAGTAACCCTCAAATCTGGTTTGCTAACCATACAGGGTTTACATTTCCTGCCGTCCCATCACAGACCTTGCTACTTGGGGTTCGGTTGCTATGGAAACCGGAGGCTGGCAAGGCCGAATCTGAAAGCTTCCACAGTCATCTGTCCTTTATCTCACTGACTAAATTGTGGATGACATGGTGTGGAGCATGTGGTTGGCTCGGTCGACTGTAAATCAGAAGGTAGATTATGTGATTTCTGTCTCAGTCTATTTCCATACAGTACTTCAGATGAGATAAGATTTTATTGATCCCTAGGGGCAAAATAAGTGTCTGTTTGAATATTATAAGTCCAAACATGTATATGTTTGGGAAATAACTTCAAACATAAAAAGGTTGTGTGTGTTAGCATTATGGAAGGTGAGGATTTAGTGGGTTCATCCATTGTGCTGTTGGCAGGAGCAAGTGGCTCTCAAGGTGCACTGAGCAGTGGGCTCTATGTGGGGGCTGGCAGTGTAGAGGGAGAGAGAGAGGGGGTGGCAGTAAGAATATGTGTGAAGCCTGTGCCACCTGTTTCAGCTTCACATGGCTCCATGTAATTTTGTTGCATTTTATCAGCTACAAATGTGTATGTCAGTCGTGAAGTAGACTCGGTGGCAGATAATAATGTACCCTACTTATAATACAATATATAAAAGCCTTCATCTTTAAATATGCTGTCAGCTGAACCGATTGAAAACTTTTCATTCACTAATCATGGCAGCAGATTTACTGCCTGTGTACAGGTCGGTGTCAGTTCCTAATGTGCCTTCACTTGACCTGCAGCCTGGAAAGAATCCTGTGAGAGGAATCAGAGAGAAGGAAATCACACCATGTCAGCAGCCATTACAGACGCCACCTCATGTTGCAAGGAGGAAGCTGATCCCTCTGCAGTGCGTGTCTCTGTGCAGGAGTCTCTATGGATGGGTGCACAGGTTAAATGTGCATGCACTTTAATACTCCACTCTGTGTATGTGTGTGTGTGTGTGTGTGTGTGTGTGTGTGTGCGCGCGCTCTGGAAAAAGATTCCAGTTTTAATGGCCAGTTACTTGCATGCACTGCAGAGCCTGACTTTGCTTTCACCTCTTCTGATGGACATATAAGTCGCTAGCTGCTTCGTTCTCCTGACAGGACAACAAACATGAGGGATTCACTACAGACATCACTGGAACGCTCCTGAATCCTAGTGCACTTACTTATTTTTCTAAGTTGATAAAACAAGTTTATTATTCGACAGTCTCACCAAAGGGTCCATTTATCAGTTGCTCTGGACCATTCAGTCGTCTGTCATGATCTGCACAACAAATTAATTCTAACTTTAATTTCTAACAGGTTTTAAAAAAGTCAGTTTGATCTCCTGAATTTGCAAACGTCACACTGAGACATTGTTCCTAGCCTTTATCATGTTCACAAGCTAAAGCTGTTTTTTCTTAAATAAGCTAATTAACTCATTAATTAGCAAAGATTTTTATTCCAACATCAATTTCAAGTGGTAAAAAGTTACATCACTTTCTGGGAAATTTGTGTTCCCTGATTAATTTGCAGATATGTGCAGAAAGCTGCCTCAAAACCTAATCAGATCATCTACTCCATATTGTGCTGCTGTATGTATCATTCTTGAGGTGCCATGTCAACAAGAATGTGTCTGCAGAGTCAGACGACAGTGGGACCACATAATGTCCCACACGCCGTGGTGGCAGGACATAAGATTTATTTTTCTGTCTAAAAGTAGTCTGGAGAATTTTAAGTCGAAATCAACATTCGGATGCAAATACAAGAAGACAGGAGGCAACAGATTGATGTTTTGTTGTTACACAAGATATATAAAGATGACAGCAGCAGCAAAAAGGGTTTAAGTTCTCCATAAGTTGTCCAGGACATGCTTTTCATTGTGTAATTGAAAGAAAACGATCATCCAGGAGCAGCAAGTTGATAGAACATCAGTGCTTGAATCACCTGCTTCAGGTGTTTTCATGCCATTCGTGGCTGGTTGAATAGACCAATAGAGAAAATAAACACAGCTGTGTTAGAAACCATCAGGTCAAACATGTAAATTATGTGCTCATCATTAAATCTTCCCTTAAGGTACAGAGTCAGTAAGATATTTAAAAAAAACAGCTGTTCCTCTCCAGCTGCATGTCTGAGACACTGCAGCCAGAGGAAGATTAATTTTTAAGGCCAAAAAGTTCTATCTTGGTCTCATCAGACCAGAGAATCTTATTTCTCACCATCTTGGAGTCCTTCAGGTGTTTTTTTAGCAAACTCCATGCGGACTTTCATGTGTCTTGCACTGAGGAGAGGCTTCCGTCGGGCCACTCTGCCATAAAGCCCCGACTGGTGGAGGGCTGCAGTGATGGTTGACTTTCTACAACTTTCTCCCATCTCCCGACTGCATCTCTGGAGCTCAGCCACAGTCATCTTTGGGTTCTTCTGTACCTCTCTCACCAAGGCTCTTCTCCCCCGATAGCTCAGTTTGGCCGGACGGCCAGCTCTAGGAAGGGTTCTGGTCGTCCCAAACGTCTTCCATTTAAGGATTATGGAGGCCACTGTGCTCTTAGGAACCTTAAGTGCAGCAGAAAGTTTTTTGTAACCTTGGACAGATCTGTGCCTTGCCACAATTCTGGCTCTGAGCTCTTCAGGCAGTTCCTTTGACCTCATGATTCTCATTTGCTCTGACATGCACTGTGAGCTGTAGGGTCTTATATAAACAGGTGTGTGGCTTTCCTAATCACATCCAATCAAACACAGCTGGACTCAAATGAAGGTGTAGAACCATCTCAGGGATGATCAGAAGAAATGGACAGCACCTAAGTTAAATATATGAGTGTCACAGCAAAGGGTCTGAATACTTATGACCATGTGATATTTCAGTTTTTCTTTTTTAATAAATCTGCAAAAATGTCAAACATTCTGTGTTTTTCTGTCAATATGGGGTGCTGTGTGTTACCCACTGTACATTTGTTCCTTAAGGCTTTGTTCAGACAACAGAGAACATTTACAAAAACAAGACGAGAACAGCAGTGAGTTGAACAGGATAGCATTTATTTCACAGGCGGCGTCTCGGATGGATTTCTACTTTGCTGTTGAAGCTTTAACTAATTGTGAACATGAGTGATTCTTGCTCCCACTTCTCACAGTCACATCAGTTTCATTATTTAACGCCACTCTAGAGCAAAGACTGCTTCGTGTTGTAATATCCAACAGTACTGTTTAATGACAGGAGGTTTAGCTGGGACTCTCAGGTGATGTCTTAAAGCATTTGGCTGGATATTAATTTATTCATCCTGCAGAATGAAAATAAAAACTACAGGGAGACTGTTGTTCCGATTATTACATGATTTCTTTTAACCTCTTTTGCTCCAGTTGCACGGCAAACGAAAACAATTTTTATAGCTCCTCTGCTCTTTTACAGTTTTTCCTGGTGCTTAGTTTATTAAAGTTTTTATGCATATGAGATGATTGAAATACAAAATGTATTGCTGTAATCTTAGAAGGTGCAACGAGACACATTTAAAATCTCTTATTTGCTGCATGATTGACCTTGTATACAAGAATCTGACAGCATTCAGACCTGTGCTGTGGTGAAAATGATACTGAACTGTCACTAGGTCTAACCTAGTAACATGCTGCCCCAGCTTAATGTAAAAGTGACTTTTATGCTTATTCGACCAGGGGGCCAACATGTTAAATTGCCATTAGAATAAAGTTAAGGGCTGCAGGGGATCTGAGCCTCTGCAGTGGTTGGCAAATGTTTGACTTTGTGCTACAGGGCACTTTACTAGTTACATCAGATTTGATTTAAAGTAAAAGGACTGTGAAGGTGTGACAGTTCCTCCCTGATGTTATATGTAATGCTTTGCTCTATTAAACTTAATGCTGAGTGTGTCAGTGTTTGTTCTGAAAACAGGCAGAGCCGTGAGGACCAGAAAGTGTGCGTGTAAAGTTGTTTTTGTGTGTGAGATGGAGTAGCACTGGCACAGACTGAAGGTCAGGGGAAGTATCAGTGACAGGAAGTTGGCGCCTGCCAGGTTCAGACTAGGTTACCACAGTAATAAATGGCCATGCTGAGTGACACCTGGTTGGTCTTAAAGACGAGACGAATGACACACGAGCGCACACAGACACATTCACACACAGCTGGACAACCTTTAAAACCCCAGAAAGCTGGCTTCAGATCTTCAGGTCATCTCTGTAACCTTAAATAGTTATTCAAAAACCACCTCTGGGTATTATTTAAGAATTAAGCACTTCAAAACTTAGGACTGTGAGGATGCAGCTTGACCAGATTGACTGACAGTGACCGAACAGCTGCCATCAGATTATACATTCGATATTGCCAAATGCTGATTTGTGAGGGGAAAAAAGGGAAACTAGTTTAAAAGCACATGGACTGTGGCCCATTTGGCTTTACAAAAAATTTAAATTGTTAGTGTGCCGTTAGCTTAAGCATATTGCCTTTCTCTGTTCTTGTGACTTAAATGAAGATCAGTTTCATTTTGCGACCAGTAAATACAAAAAAACAGCTCATTCCAAAAGGCCTGCTTATGTTTCTTTCCTTTCTATTTTTATTATATTTAACATTTCATGCATATTTTTCCTTTCTTGATAAAACCAGTTTCCTTTAGAAGGTAATATTGGTATATAAAAGAAGACCTCAGTCTGTTAAATCACTAAATGATCATAGACCGTGTATGTGGAGCTTGCTAACCTGAGCGTCCCAGTGTAGCAGCATCATAGGATATGGGAGACTTGAGGTTGACTCTGACATTTCTCTTTGTCATGATGCTAACTAAGCCCCTTACCAGAGGCCAGTGAAACACAATAGGAACGAGCCAACAACCTACATGTCTCCGCTGGGTGCTGGGGATCCCACTGAGGTGACATTTTCCTGCCAGTGTTTTTGTTGTGTTTTGTCTTTTTCACATCACCCATCCAATAGCACCTCCTCTTGCCCCCACACACCATGTGCAAAACTTCAAACGACAGGATCAAAGCAACCTTCATCACACAGGCAACTACAGACGATGGCAAATGTCAGATATTGTTACTGCCAGCTTTTTCAGGGGGACAGAGTGCATAAAAGTGGGGCTGGTCAGTGGCTGCAGGGGGCCGAGTGGCTTGAAACAGTCCGTCATGTTTTGGTTAGGCTTTGCGGCCACTCTGTGTCATTGTCTGGCCCTGGTCCACACTGTGCTGGACGCTTTGTTCACAATGTACCAGAATCAGTGAAAACACAGCTCCCTGTTTTACTGACATGACAGAGGCTGCAGGCAGGTTGTAAACCTTCCCTCACTGAATCGACCAGTGTTTTCTGCTTGTACATATCATTGTTGTTGTGATGAGTAACCTTGCCATGAGAACCACTTTGAGCTTTGTGGGCATAGTTAGTCTCACGTCTCTTGGGTCCCTTGCAGACAAGCAAATCGCCCGTGATGTCTCCTCGCTGCCCAGGTTCCAGTATCGAATTCTCAGCCAGCTAAAGCAGCAGATGCAGCTTTATTTTAAGGTCTGATATTCGCTGATGCTGTGAGAGCTCAGCACATTGCTGGAGTGTCTGGCTGAGGTGCCCTGCAGCAGGACGGCAGGACCCCTAAAGGGTCATTTAGGTCGACAAGCGAGGATGCAAATAATTGCACCTGTCCACCTGGTTTGTCACAACCTTCGGTTCTCCTTGTTAGAGAAACACCTGCACAGGCGGGCAGAGAGCCAGACTCTCAGCACAGATGCTCTCGCCTGTCAAAGCTGCAGGATCCGACTCATTTGTGTAAATATACTCCTTTTTATTAGGCCCAGTCTCACAGGACGGTGTAACAGACAAACTGTCAAACTAATACTTGTGCCCTAGACCATGAAATGAATGAAAACAGTAGACTACCTGTGTCTGCAGTTTATGGTGACAGTAATACCTGTGTATTAAAGTGCACCATCTTAATGAAGCCTTAACATTCATTTGTTAATGAGGAGTCAAGTAGTGAACACCCAGAGTCCCATCTCGGGTGAGCCAGACCTCAGAAAATGAACCACAGCCAAATGTAAGTGCAGCCACAGTGAACAGCTCAGCTTAACCCTCGGCCCTTCACTTATTTATCCCATTAGATTATAAAGCCTTCAATATCTGTAAAATTGCAGCTGCACAGCCACCATTTTCTTTCTGTGTTGCTGAATAAGAAGAAAATGACAAAATTAGACCATCAGTTGGATGAGCCACTGATCTTCGGTGTGGTGAGCGAAGCATTGTACCAGGCTCCATATAAACACAGAATGATGACAGTCACAAAACAAATGATGCTACTTCATTGAGGCCAAGTTAGTTTCACTGTGTAAATCTTTAGGGCAAATTTATCCCCTTAATAAGTGAGTTATTGGTGTACAGTATATGAGAACTGTTTATTTAGTTACTGTATCAGAGTGAGATAGTTGGTTAATACTTTATTTTATGAGTCCCATATTTTGAAGCTAGTTTCCTGGACAAGCTCGTCATAGTTTCCTAAAATTAGCTGGGAATTCAACTGTAAGTTATATGACTAATTATAAGAAAAACTGAGACATAGTTTGTTATATACAAGGTTTTAAGACGAAGTAAAGTTGTGGTACAGCAGGGATGTGCAAAATCCATAAGTTTCCTAGACAGACTAATCAAACTTCTTAATTTGATACAAAATGTGCTGTTCTGAGTTTCTCTGGATATTAGGTCATTTGGTGTTTGTAGTATAAAAACTTTATTTTACTTTATTTTTCCTCTTATTTCAGCTGGTGTGCTGTCTTTGTTCATCGACCGGGGGAAGCGAGTTGTGTTGCGTGTCTTGTCTCTGTTATTTCAAGCAGAGCCAGATGATGTTATTATACAATGTCAGTGTAAAAGGATGAGCTAACATCATTACCAACTCCACCATCATCCCACATGCTCTGCTGCTGTGTACCGTCTTCATCACTTGAGCTACCTGCAGGAATTGCATCTGCATCAGCTCTGTTGCTTCCTCGGGCATAGGCTTGATTTCATCTCAGAGTCATGTGTCTTGAGCTTATTTGTATGTACAGTGGCTGTTTGTCTGTGGAAGACAGATCATGTCCTCAGGCCTTAGTGGAGCAGAAGCAGCTCTGGTCGAGCTCAACCTGAGCTCTAATCAAGGCTGCTGCATTTCATTGATCACATCCATTCAGAGCTCAGCGTGTCCAGAGCACCACTGCGTGTTGTGCGTGTGCTGTATGTGTCTATATGCTGTAAAGCATTGTGATGCATATTTAAGGTACTGTCGTGCTGCTGCATGAAAGATTTCACACTTGAGCCATGTTGGACGTGTTACAGACTGAACTGCCAGCATGTTTATGTAACAAGGCGCATGTTTGAAATTCTGGGCTTTAGTTGTTTTGTATTATGACAGTAACTTGAGCGTTTGAAAGGGTAAATGCTCTGTAATTATACTGCCAGGCATCTCTGTGATAAGGAGCACAGAGCTGCCTGCATGGCTTCAGATGCAGAACATTGATAAAGCTGTTGTGACAGCATGGTGCTGTGCTGGTGTTTGTGTATGTCTACAAGGC
This sequence comes from Monopterus albus, assembly GCF_001952655.1. Taxonomy (NCBI): domain Eukaryota; kingdom Metazoa; phylum Chordata; class Actinopteri; order Synbranchiformes; family Synbranchidae; genus Monopterus; species Monopterus albus. The sequence goes on along the minus strand of NW_018128146.1, from coordinate 348,817 downwards.
GGGAGGTCACACTGGAGCTTCTCTTGTGACTGATCAGGGCTACATTCACTTCTGCCCCAGAGGTCAGGGGTTAAAGACACGGGCAGAGGAGCCCTGCTTGGATCAACCTGGAGCCTTTCACTAACTGTTTCAACTCTGTCTCCAAGAAAGTACTCTTTTATACTACTAAACTAATTTAACAGTTATGTTCAGAAGTTTTTTTGTTTTTTTTTCTTTTGGCTGAACGAAGCACTGCTTTTATTATAGACAGCGGAGTCTCCAGGTGGCATCTGGGGTGGATGGTGTACTGTCTGTTACACCAGACATCCACAGTTCCTTCTGGGGTTTAGGCAACAAAAGTATTTTAGTTAAGGTTTGGGGAAGATAGTGGTTTTGGTTAAATGTAAATAAACATGTTGTGTCTGAAGTCACTGGGTGACCTTTGTCTGTCACATTAACCAAGTGCCTGAAACCATTCAAAGGTTTAACAATGCTGTGCTGTAAGACTGGGTATTTTGATGTGAAAGAAATGTGTCTTACTGGTGTGTTCAATATCTAATACCTATCACATACTGTATCTTCATTATGTTAAAAGAAAACATCATCTGGCTACAGTTTTATTTCCTTTAAAATGTAAACTCTCTTGTAAATCAATTGTGTATAAATGTCATTTCTAGAAGACAGAGTTGAAGTTGCTGTTAGCCACCTTTATATTGAATTACTGCAGTACATAACCAGGAGTTTGTTTTACTGGGAATGCTGCAGACACCAGTTGTGTTACAGTTCCATGTGGGTCTTTCTGTGGACCACAGATACTGTTCAGTTCACTTAACACTGTGCACCTGTGTGTCACTGTCGGTCTGAGACTCTGGATGCATGCAATCAGAAGAAAACTGCCAGTGTAGGGCCACTGATGATGATTATTTCATTGTTCATTTTGTCACTAAATACTAAAAAATGCCCAGGATGTTATATTCTAATCTCTGTATCGAACCAAAACCCAGAAACTTTAAGTTTATTATACAGTATATGATAAAGAAAAGTAGAGAAGCACTGGAAGGGCTGGAACGAAATGCAGTTTGGCATTTTCAAAACAGTTGACATTCACAGTGGAATATTAGGATACTAACGTTTGGCATTTATCTTTGTTACACCCCCATATAGCAGCTGTTTGTCATAGCTCTGCTAAGACTGGACTCGTGTCCTCCAGTCCATAGTAATGGTGGTTAGCACAGCGATATGCTAACTGTGTCTTGGCCATAGCTGCAGAATAAAAGTTAAAATGTGGATATAGTTCTAAATTGGACTGTATGCACCATCCTGGGCTCTATGGGCAGGTCATGGTCATGTGGGCCCTTTCTGCTATATGTGGATGCAGAACGTTTGAATTGACTGTGAGACAAATGCATCATTGTCCTTTAGTTGACTGAACAAACATGAATTAAGTCTTGTTTCAGATGTAAGGCTGCTTGTTCCACAAGGCAGGGATGATTGAACTCTACTGAAGTGTAACATCTTTTTTGTTGGCACAACACAGCCTCAGCATTTGACCTATAGCAAGCTTTGATAATGTGTAGGGTTTACTGATGTCCTGCTGCTAATGTTGTCTCTCCTGTTCTCTCTGACAGGATGCCTCCATCGCCCATCGCTTTCACCTGATGCGGGAAAAGCACCCTGAGAAGTTCAACAGCAGGTCAGTGAATGGGGTATATGGCCAAAAGCTCCGAGGAGCGCCACTGGGCTGGACTGAGGTGGAAGGTGGCATTTCACAACAAGACATTCCCTTCACTTCTTAACCAGATGGTGACCTCACACTGTATTCTGCTCACCCAATCCACAATCAATACCAGGACAAAACGGGCCTGCTTAGTGCCACACAATGCAGACAAAGACAGTTATGACGTATTTGGAGGTTCATGTCGTCCTAATAGCAGAGAAGGTATATTCAGATGGCAGGCCAGAAAGACTAGTGCACATCGGTCTAATTCATAGTTATATAAGGCTAGAAGCTGCCTTTGTCTGACTAGAGCATGAGAAAGGTCAGCAGAGAGCAGCAGCTACCCTGAATCAGAGGAAAGGAAACATCTCTTAGCAACACAGATTCAGATTTGTAATTGAACCACGTCACACCAGCAAGTTACCAGCTTTGCCTGTCTGTTCTGATCTCAGATAATCCTGATCATATTGTTAAGGTTATTCTCTCAGACTTAATAAAGCTGCAGACAGGAGATTATCCAACAGTGTTCACAGGCTGAGTGCAGTGTCCTGTTGATGACTAAATAAAATTGGTGTAAAATTGGTGGGGGGGGCCTTTAGAAGTGCAGTTACTCCTCAAATGACTGAATCCTACTAACACATACTATAGTTTGTGTTTCCAAGCCTGACATAGTTTATTCCTCTGTTTTTGCCTGCTGTAGACCTGCACTGTTGTCCAGCAAGTCTAAATATACTTCTGCTTTAAGCGCCTATGCCTATGGTATCTACACGCATAGGCTCTGTGGTTGTACTCTAGACAAGCACCTCTTCAAAATGTAACTACACACTGAGGCTACAGTGTTGATAGAGGTACTGGAAAGTTTGTTGAGAGTGAAGACAACATTAAGAAAGTTAAAGAAAGACTCTCAGTTGTCTTCTCCTTTTCACTTACAGACTTGTAACAGACACTGCAAATGTGATAGATCAGTGAACATAAACACAGTAGTAGTCGTTCATTCAGACTTGGCGAATGTTACCTGGATGTTCTAGTTCAAGAAATGAGTGAAAGTAAAGGTAAATGAAAGAAGGCAAACAGTCACTGTGGGGAATATAAAGCACAATATGGCCTGATCATATACAGCAACACACGTTTTATACTGTGGAGGCCATATCAACTTGGCTGATGATGCCATTAGAGGAAAAGTTGAGGACTCATCCAAGTTAATTACAGTTCTTCCTAAGTGAGGCTTGACTGTGTGAACCAAACTTCATAGAGTATAAGAAAGTAGGTAAGTCCCTAGGCTTCTTCCTGTGGACCCTGAATATCAAACTGTCTGATCCTTAGTCTGAGTCAGTCCTTGGTGACAAGATTTCTGTCCTCGAGATGAACACTTGTGCTTGGAGCCAAGTCATACAAACAAGAAGGTACTGAGAGACAAATTAATAACTGATGGTTTTTGGTCTTTTCATGAGATTTGTGGCAACAGGAAAGTAAAGACTACTGTCAGCCTTTTTCTTAAAATGTAAACATTAACCACCCTCAGCCCCAGAAGCAGTACCATCCACAAATATCACAAGTTGTAGTGAAAACACTGCCTTTGATGTGGCTGGACTTTCATTCCAAGCAGCGTTCTGCTGTGGCCACACTTCACTCAGATGTGCAGCAGAGTACAAACAGCAGCAACCTGCACACATCCTCTGCAGACAGATTGCGTCCTGTATCTCCGAGGCCAGTGACTGCTCGTGAATGTGTGGTGCTGTAGCAGGAGGCTGAGGTGTGTGTGTGTCTAGGAATGTCATAATGTTCTCCACTCTCAAACCAAAGCTGTGTTTGCCCATCATGTGTTTAAAAGCTGTTCTGCATATACATACTGAGCTTCAGTACTAGCACAAATCAGTTCCCCGTCCTGGTCACAATCAAGTTTTACTTTGTTGGACCATTCAGTGACATATCAAAGCTTTTGACTCCGGTGGGAACCAGGTTGCTCTGCAGCTCTATTTAAGTGTAGCTGGTGCTTTGTGCTGTTTGCATAATGGCAACAACATGTATGCAGTAAAAGAGAAAAAAACAAAGATGGCTGATTTACTCTTTGAAATTCAGTAATTAATGCTTATGTTTTCACTTCTAGACCCAGATCTGTTTCCAGCCTCACATTCAGAAGGAAGAGAGGGTGATAAAATATGAGAGCTGCAGTACCTCTGTTCTCTAGGGGCCCTCGCTTTGATCCATAACAAGGGCCACAGTGAAATGATATAAAGCATGTTTGTGGGGAGCAGGTCATGTTCAGCTCACACTAACCCAGAGGTTAAACACAGTCATCTATAAAGCTGCTTTTTGACAGTTCAGACTATTTCTGTTCTGCCGACTGATCGCTCCATCGCTGTGTGAGCCACTCGTGGCTCCGATCCAGCTGGAAGCTCCAAGCGAGAGTTCACAAAACATGAACTGTATTGACACTCACCCCTACACAAAAAAATATCAACACTCTAATGCTTGCTATTTACAGTAAGCCAGCACTGGAGGTTATTGTTCTTCTGTGAATTGTCTTCTTTGGCACTTCCACAGAGCAGCAGGCAGCTGATGGACAGCTGCAGCTGCCTTCTTGGAGTCTGAATGATCTTTTGGCACAGAAGGTATTTGCCCATTTTTACAGCAGTGTCAACTGGAAGCAGTCAGTGTGAAGATGGAGCAGTTTTTTTTCTTTGTGAGTGAGCAGATAAATAACCTTTGACCCGGCGAGAGAGGCCCGTAGCCACATGTAGCATTAAGCTCAGTGCTTTATTGTCCTACCTGCCACTCAGAAACCCACATTAACCCCTTTTATACACTGCCCAGTTTTCCGCCCTGTCGTTCTGTATTAAGGGGTTAATGTTACACCCAGAATGCTGCTGCAGGAGGTAGTAGCTTTGGCACCCCACCTCCTGTATGAAAAGAATGAGGGCTGAATGGGATGTTGGGATGGAGGAGTTGATGATTTGATGACATGTTATTAATGCGGCAATTCACCGAGAGATTTAAACAGCAGTTAGCAGGAGAAATTAATACGAATAGGTACTATGCACAACAACTTTGCATGAGTTGAAATCATGTTGTGCATGTACAGAAGTAGCTGAAGCACAAGCACATCAACCATTACTACTGTTCTGAAAAGGATAGCGTTACTGGTATGCATAGTTTTGTTTTTTTTGACTAGTGTGTTACATGTCATTTTGGATGTCACGTTAAGCTTCACACTTCTTCGACCGGGATCCTGGCAGCTGTGTAAAATGAATACAGAGGCAACATTTTGATGGCTTTTTTGATTTCAGTGCAAATCAAAAAAGCCGCCGTGAAGAAGGGTCAACACAATGGCAGTTTGCCATAATGTCTGAATAAAAAGGGCTGCATGTGCATGTCTCTCTCTTACATGCTCACACCACACCATCCCCTGCTTGTTTGCTAGTACATACACCCCAACCCCCACTGGCACCCTCCCCTCTAGGGCCTGTTGGGACAGAGGGCATGTGTGACTCCTGACATCTCAGCCTGTGGAGCCTCATCAGCTTCTAATGGTCACATTAGCTAGAGCTCCAGGAGCCCAAAGCTCAGGTGCTAATCACTTCTCACACTGGCGACAGTGTGTGTTTGTGTGTCTAACATCCCAGGTGGGGGAGTTTCAGAGAAGAAGGCCTGGATTTAGAGGTGTTGAGAGGTAGATTTGTTTTGAAAATCCATTTTTTTCTCTTCATTATAGACTCATCCACACTTGTGCAGACTCGGTGACACATTTCCTTCACATGATCAACAGCAGTTTCTTAGTTTAAAAAAAACTCAAGATCAACTTACCCGTTCCCCAGCTTTCAACCACAATGGCTGAGCAATCACAGAGGGCTGCTGCCACTGGAAACTACATTATGAGAGTGTAGCAAAGCAGTAAATTTATGTCTGGATGTCAAACAATGAGCTGAAACTCTGTAAGGCTGCGTTCTCTCATGCAGAGTGAACTCTGACTGCGGCCTAATGCCAGTGGAAGCTGCAGGTTCAGGTGGTAATTCTCTGTAGATTCGTCAACACAAACAGCCTCTTTCATATTGTTATTGTAAAAAGATATACTTATGGGCCACTTTATTAGGCACACCTGTACATCTGTATGCACTTCATTGCAACACTTAGCATCTGTGTTTATGAAGCTCAAAATGTTTCAGTTTTTGGTGAGATTGCCATAAATGTATAAATTCAATTATATGTTTATTATTGAGGTCACAGTTAGAGGTGGTGTTGTACTGGACTACGTTATAAATCAGGTGTGTCTATATTTTTGTCCTCCTCAGCTACATACAGCAACACCACCTTTAACTCTCTACTGTCTGTTAGATGAAATGTGCTTCCACCTGGTCTTTGAAAGAGATAATCATAAGTATTATATAGTTATCAGAGAGTCAGTTGTTAGTTCTTTTGAGCACACTGTCAAACACTAAGTACATCTCCTCACCAATTTAAGCCCCAGAGTTCAGCACACCCAGCCTTATAGTCTGAACAAGAGGCTACAATGGGGAAAAATGCCCCATTCTTAAAATTATTTAACATTTGCTTTATTGTAGTTTTGCATTAGTTGTGGTGCAGGAATATGGTAATAATAGAGGAAAGGCTTATGGAAGTAGTTTGCCTCCCTGTTGCACTTTGTGTTCATAAGAGATGGAAAAAACACGAGTTAATTGCATTTTTTACAGGCTGTCTCAAGTGGAAGCCGCTTAATGAGGTTAGGCAGCTTGCCTCGTTGAAAATCACAACTGTTCCTAATTGTGATCTCAAATATGCTCATAATCCCCTGATTTGACAGCAGCAGAGGTTTCTGGGGAGGTATTAAGGTGAAAGAGAGGGAACAAGGGACAGAAAGACAATTAGCAGGGAGAAAAACACGAACAAGTAGAACAGCTTAAGACATTGTACTTACACTAAAAGCAAAATAAACAGCTATCAAAGACGTTAATGCTTACTTTGAAGTCTGTTATATGGGTTTATGTTGGTTATGGAGTTATTTTATTGAGCATGAATGAAAAGAACAACAGAAACATATTTTGAACTTTTCAAAGAGTGTGACCATTTCTTTAGGTTGTGTTCTGCTTAAATGTTCTGTCCTCTACTTTTTCTCAGTGTCCCTGAAGGCCCACATTATACAGAGCTGTTGTGTCAATAACTGTGTTGTCAGTATCAGCAGCATGTCCACATGCCAGTGAACCCGCTATCATATCATGAAAGATGTGTCATTTCCAGGCTAATGTAGAGTGGGACAACAGTTACACTGGTAGTCAGGTTTTTTAAATGAGCCTTTACAACAAGAGGAAGGGAACCATTGTGTCAGAATTGATTAAGTTTAACTGAGAGCATGATCAAAACTGACCTCTGACCTCAGACCAGTAACAGTCACAGAATTGACCAGGGCACTATCAGAGTTATTGACCAGGAGTCAGCTAGCTGGAGAAAAGAGGCCATTAACATTCAGCCATCTTTGAACAGAGACAAGGGTTTTGACCCCACTCACTGAGGCAGAGAATAGACGTGCTTTAATCATCATTTTCACCAGAGATAGAGCAGAAAAGTCCGCACATCAATTCCTCTCCTGCTCCTTGTGTTTCTTGACAAGGCCTCGACCTGATATACAGTATGTTGTCAGGTACTAGCTAGTGTTAGCGACCCAGCAAGCAGGTGCACCACGACCAGACAACCCATGTGGCTTCACCTCCTATAACCAAAAGTAATGTCATTAACAAACACAGAGCTTAGATCGTTGTGCTCAGTCTCTTTGCAGTCTGCCCGTCTTGCAGATGGGAACCATGTTTGCATTGCATTGTGAGTATGTTAGCATTTAGCTGAAAGACCTATGTACAGCATACAGCTGCTAGCGTGGCTTTAAACACTTATGGTGTAGTCACATTATTGTGAAAAAAATGGCTTTCAGTTCACCTCGTCATTGTTTATGCAGTGCAGTGTGCAGCATGGAGCAGGGTTGTACCAAAAGTTTACATTTGTTGAAGTTTGACCTCAGGTGTGCTGACCTTTGTGTGCTCAGCCAATCACTGCTTGATCTAGCAAAATATCAGCATGCAATTGCCGCTACCAAGATTATTTAAAAAACACCGTTTGAGCCTTTAAAGTGATTTACTGCTAGCGACATTGGCATTGCAGCTAAGGTGGAGCCATTTAGTACAGTGCCCCCTGGGAGTTTCTAATTGAATTTCTGTGCTGTTCATCATGGTTATGCGCCAACCAAGACCCCCATTTTTCCACAATAATATAAACATGCCTTCAGTGTTGCGTCATTCATTTTGTAGACAGGCTAAGGCTAATTTTGGGACTTGGTCCTATGTGGTGGGAAGATGAGCAATACCTTTAAATAATCCACTTGATTTAGGGATGATTCAGCAATGTGTCTTTGCTAAACTACAGAAAAGTTCAAATCAAAGCCTTTAGGTACCAGCTTACAAAGACAAACTGGCAGTGCAGAAATGCAGACTGTAAATGACTCTTTACCATATTTGTAACACAGTTTCCACAGTTACCTCCATGTCTCTCGGTTAGTGAACCAGATCGCTTTTCCCCATTCCTAACTGTTGAAAACTCTGACTACACACACCATTAGTGTTTCCAGTTGATATTTACAGATTGCTGAACCAGATATTTCACCTTGATTGCCAACTGTTTGTCCTGTCCCAGAACTGCAACATATGACATGAGGATATGAACAAAACTACATCCATCAGGTCACCTCTGACAAGCGCGTCTGCAGGGAAGAAATGAACCGTTGCTCAGTCAGACCTGTGGGTTTCTTTGAATGTTGTGAATCGCTATAATATTTGCCCTGATCTTACACTCTCCACCAGCAGAGTTTCACCCATTGTCCCCTCCAGAGGCAATGTTGACTGTTCAACATAAGGGCACTGAGCTGAAAATGCATGCATTGCTTTGATGAAAGAGCAGACAACAGCAGGAGGCATGTTTGACAGATGGTGGAGTTAGCTTTTTATGCTTCACTGTTTAGCCATCAGTGCTGCCTGTGCCAGTGTATCCAGGCTTTAGGGTGCACTGATGGGGGTCTGACCTCTGTGGTTATATGGCCTCTAGCTGTCCTGAGCTGTCAGTTCAAAATCTGAGATGAGGTAGTGGACAGCTTCAGTATGTGTTTACTGTACCTGAAGCAAATCACTCTATAGGTTCACAGCACTGTACACATGGGCAAGCTATGTTCAGACTGCAAATATTTGTTAATGTTAGTCAAAATCACGCCTGTCCTCTGTTTCCCCTCTTGCTCCTCAGAATGAAGAACAAGCTCTGGTACTTTGAGTTTGGCACCACTGAGACCATATCTGCCACCTGCAAGAAATTAAATGAATGCATAGAAGTCGAGGTGAGTCTCAGTCTTATCAAAACTTCCCTGAAGCAGAATGGCAGAGTGATGGCAAAAAGTGACTGTGAAGCTGACAGAAATGAGGAAAATGTCTTTAAATATTCATGATATATTTGATGCAAAAAAGGAACATCACATCAACAAGTTTTCCTTTTTGTCGCTGACAGATGTTTAAGTGCAGTTATTCTAAGGTTTTAAAGTTCTGAAGTTTACAACAAAGTGGCTTTGCCATAATAATGAGGTGGGCTATTCATAGCACATCATCAGATTAATGCTCCATAAAGTCACTGATTGCCTCATTCTGTCATACAGTGCTGCATAATCTGTCACCTGGGTGCTTAAAGCACAGCAAGACTCCAGGAAAACACACCAGAAACACACCTTCTTAGAAACCACATGCAAAATAAGCTGTGTGCCTTCCCAAAGGGTTCATGACCTACACCCTTCATACCTTCAACTAATTAAAAAAATCAGACCGACTTTGGAAAATTGTGTGTATTTATATTTAGAAATATTCAATATAATAGAGCTCTTATATGTTCTTAAAGATTAAAGCTGCATTATTTTGTGTTGTTCATATTCTTAATAAATGTAATAAAAAGGGCAACAATCTCTTTGTCCACCTACTTTATTCTCTGAGATCCCTCCCCTGTCTGTGACAAGGCACTGAGCCTGTTTGCTTCCAGATTTTTAAAACAACAAAGGCTCACAGTTACATATTTTTAATAACAACAGTGGAGCGCTAAGGCACAGAAGAATAAGATACTGTATATCACATAGGCAACATTTGCTTGTCATTACAATTATCTTTATGTTCCTTCCTCTAATTCTGGTTTATCAGTCATTGTATGATATGATACAGATGGGTGACAAACCAGACCAGAGGGTCGGAGTTTCGAAACTCAGTGCCTGCAGTTCATGTGTCGAAGTGTCCTTGGGCAAGACACTGAACCCCCAGGTTGCCCCTGATGGTTAGAGCCATCAGTTGAGTTGACACCGCAGATGGCTGCTTTGGTTCTGTACTGGAAACAGATTCCTTGTGTGTAACATACTTGGCCAATCAAGGTGATTATTATTATTATGAATGAGTGGATTATCTTGATGATCTGATTGATCCCACTGTGACTCTCCAGAGCCAAATGTCTTCAAATGTACTTGTTGTGTCCAACCAACAGATCCACAGAGACTCGGCTGATTCTCATGTCTGACAAAGAAAAGCATCAGTTCCTCATATTAAAGAAGGTGGAATCAGAACATGTTGGTGACTTAATTTTGTAGTTGCCAGTTCATTTTCTACCAGTGAACTGACTGATGGCTGCAGCTCTAGGTCACTGAATGGCTTCATGAGGACGACACAGTGGGTTGGACACAGTGGGTTGGACACAGTGGGTCGGACACAGTGAGGGGATCTGGTTTGGAAGGAGGACGTTTCCTCCCTCTGACAGAGGAGACCTGATGCTGCTCTGGAGACACGGCACTGACACGGCTCTGCTGGGCTCTGGGTGGTAGTTTGTCCTTTTATTTGTCACCCAACTGTGTGTTCCTGTTGTAAATATAAAAATATTTCTGACCTCTAGTTGTTTATGAGAGGCCTTAGTTACAATACACAGCTCCTTTCACATCCTCTAAAGTTACTCTGGCAAGTGTATTGATGAAAATCTAAGATAGAGCAGAGCAGTAAATTACAGATAATCACAAATATGAGCCTCACACTGCTGTTACTTGAGGCTGAACTTTATCATCTTGATTAAATCTCAAGGACATCAAAGCATTACCTCCTTGTCAGTGGGCAGTTCACAGAGAACCGTGCGCATAGAGCATTTGACAGCTTTTGCCCGAATCCTTTCTGAAACTGTCCATGCAGCTGGTTACAAAACGGCTCCATCATGTGAATGCACAATGCAAGATGCTGACGCGTTAACTACTCAGAGGAGTGTGACAGTGACATCATGTCTAATAGGAAACTGTGGAGCAACTGTGTAGGTAGATAACAGACCATGAGGCCAGTCAAGTGATTTGCACAGACAGAAACTTTTGGAGGTGCTGCACCACCGAAAGTAGAAAATAAATGGCAGACTAGGGAGTGAATCAAAGACAGAACTGGACAGGAAGGAGTCAGTGCAGGTGAACTGTGAAGCAACCACTGTGGAACTCATATTACTATGACCGCAAAGAGCTTGAAAACCTAATTTCTCAAATAGATTCTTACTGTGAATACTGGAGTCCTTCATAAACACAGTCAGTTTTGGTTATGTGAGATTTGGTCTGTTTGATAATGTTCAGGTTGTGTTCAAACTGTTTCCGAGAGCTGTTGGTTCAACTGTGTGATTAATGTGGAGGCTGGAGTTTGTGCTGCCCTTTACGTTAAGTAGCTGAACCTCACTGATATAAGTGAACACTGCACTGATGCACAGTGGACTCGCTGACAGGCTGTTGCTAATGTTGGTTAGCAGCCATTTATACATTTTAATAATTGCATTTCAATTGTAATTGTAGTCAATACCAAAGAGAAGTGGGCAGTATCTTCTGTCCTTGACTCCTACACATGTATCAAGTACTTCCAGACAGTTACATGGCCTTGATCTGAAACAATGCATTTCAGTAAACACTGTGTTGTTTAAGATACAACTTATTTTATGACTTCTGTATATGGGATGTAGTCAGACTATGATCATTTAGTGTGATTACATTTTATTAACATGTTTAACTGGCCAGAAAATAAGCTTGTAGAAAGAAGTCAGGAAGTGATGTAAAGACATTTATTGTGTCTCCACTCGTATGTGTATGTGTGTCTGTGAATGTACTGTATGTGTGCAGGGCCCCACATGAGTTGCATGGTTTTTCACACACTTGTTCTGTGATGGGTCTTCTGTGTTGTGAGTGTGTAGTAAAATACAACATTTTAGTGCTTTGACTCATCACCAATCAGCCATGCACACTGAGTCACAGCAGCGTGTTGCTGACATTCTTTGGTGTGTTTGAATTATTTTTTGAATCCTAATGAGGCCAGATGCTGTGTTATTCCAAGAGGGACCCTGAATGCCAAACGGTGTTACTTTCTTTCATGCTGTATGTATAGACATTGGGCCAGCTTACTGTATTTTATTGCTGTGTTTTGCTGCACACTTCGATTGTGTACGAGTAATGCATCAGGACAAAATAAATCCTACTCATCAACAAAACACAGTGCACAAAGTGGGTGGATAGATGGCTTACTCTGTGATACAGCAACTCGTCCTGTGAGAACAACCTTTTCACTCCCACTGTGTCGTCCTACATCAACACAACATGTAATTCCTGCACTAACTACCATAAAACCTGTTTCATCCATTAATTATTTATACCACTTATTCTGAATAGGGTCGGGGGTGACATGGGGTGAAAGGTGGGGTCCACCCTGGACAGGTCACCAGTCTATCACAGGGCTGACACTTAGGGACAAACAACCACACACACTCACATTTACAGGCAATTTGGAGTCACCAACCAACCTGTTGGTTCCTGAGGGAGGAAGCCGAGTACCCGGAGAGAACCCACGCAAACTCCACACAGAAAGACCCTGGGTCAGCTGGGGCTCAAACCCAGAACTTTTTTGCTGTGAGGCAACAGTGCTAACCACTGTGTCACCATGCCGCCCGAAACCTGTTTTAATAAAACACAAAAGAGAAGATTCTTTTACCCAGAAGTTTATTCATCCCTATTATCATTGTGTGACTTTTTAAGGTCTGCAGCTCTGCTAAAGAATCTCTGCCTACACAGCCAAGCTCATGAAAACAGCAATATACTGTAATTTGAAGGAATGACTTTCTACCAGGATACATTTGCCAGTTGTATATCTCTGCACAGATGGAGGCAACACATGGTGGATCATATGTAACTGGCTGTTATAACGTGACCGCAGTACAAATGATGTAATACCATGGTTTCAGTCAGAATCAGAATCAGTTTTATTGGCCAGGTGTGTTGGACACACGAGGGATTTGACTCTGGTACAGCAGCTCTCAATGTGTATGTACATGTCCTTATGTGAGGCAGCAGTGGGCAAGTAAACAATATAAGGCTGAGAACAGAAGTAAAGAACTCATCCTGCAGCTTCACACAGGGGCATAATCAGTCAGTGTTCTTCTTACATCTGTTTGTGTTGTGAGGTTTTTTTTTGCTGCCTTAAATATGTCTTCATACTCATTCCTACTCTTTGTCCTTCTTCTTTCTGTCTTTTTGTTTCCTCTTAATTTTTCCCTCAGTGCGACGGGATCGTCTTGGACCTCAGCAACACCTCTTTAGAGGGCATTGCCGTGCTCAACATTCCCAGCATGCATGGCGGCTCCAACCTGTGGGGCGAGACGAAGAAGAGGAGGAACTACAACCGCATGAGCAAAAAGGTTCCTGACAGGATGCCAGCCATCACCGTCACAGACGCGAAAGAGCTCAAGTTCTGTCTGCAAGGTGAGTTAATGGAGATGAATGAGGATGCACCAACACCAAGAAAGGTGTTGAAAGAAAGGCAGAAAAGTCAGGAGTTCACCAACTTCTTTCTTGTTTACAGGAATATGAAGGAAAAATAAAACTTATTGTTGACTCAACTTCTATAATTCAAGCATTTATAGATGTACAGTATTAAGTGCAATAAACAGGAGGCTGTGTATGGTTCCGGTAGAGGTGGCTGCCTCCACTGAGTTAATGATGGCCTCCTCTAAAGTCATGAAATCATGATGATATTAAAAATAAGAGGTTTTATTGACTAAAACCTTCAAACCTCTGCAGAGAAGTTGGTCTTTTTTGCACATGAAAAGCTAGATTTTCTTTTTGTTACCTTGAGGTACAGTCTAGCTGAGGCCCTTCATCCCAGGTTGTGGCCTTAGTCCTGACGTGGGTTATGAGCTCTTGGATCTAAGCAGGGATTCAGACTGAAAATGTCTAGTTAGCTTGAAACTAAATTGAGATACAGCATTGAATGTTCAGGTACATAGAGTATTGACTACATTACATTTGGCTGCAGGATGTTGCTGAGTGGACGGGGGGGGGAAAGCAACACTCAGCTAAAAAAAAAATTTTTTTTTTCTTTTTTCATGAAGAACAAGTACTTGGAAAAGAGATGTTTCGTTTCTTTGTTTCTCTTTCTGACTCTATTTGAGTCCTTTACTCAGTGATGCCTCATTAAAAAGTGTCAGAAGTGGAATGTTACATCACACTTACCAACTGATTTTGAATTTACTTTGGAAATGTTTAAGGTGCTAAAGGCTGTATTCTGCAGCACAGAGCAAACATTTAACAGTAAACATTTAGTTAGTAAGTTGGATGGTAGAAATGTACAAAGGTGGATATTTCCAATAACATTTGGCCGATGATTTGTTTTATAATCAAGCTTCCATTGAATCCAGACTTTATTTCTTTCTGCTCTTTTTTCCATCTCCCCGAATTTCACTCTGTCACAGCTGGTCCTTTAATTCTTAATGCTTTAGTCTTTAATCACTGTTTTGGTACAGGTGCTCATAACGGATGCATCTTTGAAATTACAGATGTGAATCCAGAATCCGTGTGTTGCAGGTGGGCTGCTATTAAATTACTGGCTCTTTGTTAAGAAAGTGCAATCTGTATCAAAAATGTTTGCTATTTAAAGACATTGCTTTAGACGATGACATTTCAGCTATGGGTGGCACCAGTAGATAAACGCTGGGCATGCTCGATACCTGAGTGTTAAGTTTATCTGCTGTTACTGTTCATGTAAAGGTCAGTTTACTCAACACAAAGAGCAGCATTCAGCCCTGGAAAACAGGTGTATAATATCCTCTGTGACTCTAGAACTAAGAAGATAACCAGGAGCTCAATCAGTGCCTTTACTTTCTTTTCTAAACCTGCCTCATACGCTGTGAAATAGAAAAAGTTGATAAAACAATGCAGTTTCAGTAAAATAATAGGCAAACATTTAGGCTTTAAGTCTGTTAAAGTCTAACTTAAAGTCTTTTCAGATGAGCTTGTATTCCATTATTGTGTCAAGTTGCATCTCTCATCACAGCACTGAGCCCTGGAGTATGGCCACAGTGACTCAAGGTTATTACACAAGGTGCCGGAAGTGTCTGAAGACTCGTCTTCATCATAGTTTGAACACTTTCATTTTTGATCATTGAGAAGCCCGGAAAAAAAGGGGTTTCCAGAGGAATTTAACCACAAAGCAATGCATGCTGGGAAGTGGGAATGTGAATAATGTTTCTGAAGAACTGGGTTTGATGAGTGGCATGTTTTTCTTCGAAATGTTTCTTTGTGGTTCATATCCTGGCAAACACCTCTCCTATCACATTTCTCTCTTCTTCTTGCACTTAATTCAGCATTTTGCAATACTACAGCAAAAACAAGCCAACACCAGCACAAACCTCTCCAAAAAAAACTTCTCAACAGGAATTAGAAAATTGCAATAAATTATTCTAAAGATATAAACTTGTTCATTAAGAACCATGTGTATCATCAGTTATAACAAAATGATAACAAAATGATAACAAAATGATAACAAAATGATAACTGATGAACTGAGATTTTCCACACAATCTGATAATGTGGGACAGGACATGGTGTCTCTCAGCTACACCCCCCTCCATGACCCTCTGCTGCCTACAGCCTCCTGTTGTTATTCCAGCTTCTCCACCCTGTGATGACTTTGGCATCACAGTTGATTAAACAGAAGTGTGTCTCTTAGTGTTATTAATTCACAAATAAAATCATTATGTGTTTTCTAGAAGGATTATAACAGTTTGTACTCTGATCAGGTTCAAGGTTAAATAAATGATGTGCAGTTAAATTAATTTCCCCCCAAAATCCGCCCAGGTGGCCACAGGGCTGATTCTGCACACTGCCATGAGCACACAAGCAGACACACAAGTTTATACACTGTACGTGTGTGAGTCTTTGAAGCCATCGACTCCATGTTTTAAATTTCCAGCCTGGTCTTAACTCTTGGCCTAAATCCAAAACATAATCTCAGAGTAACCTCTTAGAGACCCACACACTGTCCTCACTTGAAGGGATTGTCCATATCTCCATGCACAGACCTGACTGCCTTGTGCTAGGTAATAACTGTTGTTGGTGTCAGAAAAGAATTGCTTCTACTGTGGCAGTATAGTTTGTGGTGGTGTTGGAAAACATACATATTTGGAAATAGGACTCACAGACCAGTGCTGTAGTTTCAGAGTGAAACTACCAGGTGTGTGTTCATGTGCCTTGTGTGTGTGTGTGTGTGTGTGCATGTTAATCATACAAATAATTGCTTATGGAAGTTGCTTGCACTGATGCAGTGAACTGAAGCTTTTAAATCCATTTGCTGCAGCCAATGCAATCAGTGAGGGTTACCCAGAGAGAGCGACAGGAGCCCCGGGCACCTCTGACCTCACAGTTCTCTGAGGCACTGTGTTTCTGCTCTGGTTTTTGCTCTGCAGACACACAGAGACAGTCTATAGTAATGTGGATTTGTAATAGAATAATTGGTGTCATTTAAATTTAATCTATTAGAGTGACTTAAACAACAGTCCTTTTCCTGGAACAGAGGAACTGTGAATCTGCTGCAAACAGAATGAACGTTAGTTGCACAAATGAAACACTGCACTCCTTGCTTGTTCACCCCAAACAGCATGTACACTCTTTACACACTGGCTGTGTGTTCATGTAGCGGCCCAGACTGTGGATCTCACTACTGCACAGAAAAATCTGTTGTGTGTGTTATTTTTCCCTCGACATCACTTTCTTCATCTTTTCAACAATTACAGTTATGAAACCTTGAGATAAATATTTATTTTTGCTCAAGATTAAACATTTTCACACTACTCAAAGCAAATTCACACCCGTTTCTGTCCACTTACACTTTTGTGTAGACTTAATATGGAGTTGTGCAACCTTTAAAATTCACTTCCTAGGGAACCCAGGCTGCTTAGAACCGTGGCGTCCCTGACTCACCTTTGTTGCATGTTATTACCCATCTCTGTCTCCTCTTCCATTTCTTGTCAGCTCTCTATGGTCCTTATCTAATAAAGGTAGTGCTTCAAATGCATCTGAATACACCTGTGCTGGTCAAGTACCAGTTTACCTTAGAAATGATGTAAGTCAGGTCAAGATGGGCTCAGACTGTAAAACATGCAGATTGGACAGGCTGTGCCATTGTCCTGCTGCTTGGAGGTTACCTCCTGCAGTAATATCAAGTAACCCCAATAATATATCGACCACGTAAACCTACACCTCAAGCATCCTCCAAACTAACAATGAAGTTCTTCTGCTCACATTTATTGTCTGTGCACTCACAGCTGTGGCCATTTTGCATCTTTTTGTGCTTGTTTTGCAATTCTTTTTAGTTGTTTTTCCTTCCCTTTTATTTTTTTTGCCCTTCTTCTTCGTCATTTTGTGTGTTTTGTGGTTATTTTTGTGTATTTTCCTTGGGCTGTTGTCTGTGAGGTTGTTTTGCATATCTTTGTTTTGCTGTGTTATGTCTGTTTTTACTCATTTTACATATACAGTATGTGTTGTTGGTTGACTTTTCAACAAGAAATGTCAGCAGTCATTTCATACAGAGGCTCTGGTCCAGCCCCCCCTGATCCCTTGGGCTCCTGGACCTGTGCCCTGTTTACCTACTCTGTAATCCACCCATGGAAACAGAGAGAGACATCACACCTGAACTCTTAAACATCTATGACTTTTGAACGAGCGTCTGCAGTGAAACACACTGTGTCTTGTCCCTGTGTTCCTAACTCATCCAGTGAGCTTCTTATTCTGATGTCCAGTTGTAAATTGCACTCAGTAAGTGGGACAAAGAAAACTTCAGAGTGCAAGGTTTCCAAATGTGTTGTTGTGGAGATTAAAGGTGCAGTGAGGGCAAAGGTCTGCTGCTGTCAGCTGGGCGAAGACAGATACCAGCCACAGGAGCAGAGGAAGTCGCTGCCGACAGGCACAGGATTCAGCCCATCCCATCATCGCGCTCCACCTCAACTTTTTTCTGTGCATCACCTCTTCCCTGACTCATTTATTTCCTCCCTGCTCTTGGATCAGATTTCCTTAGCTTCCTGCAGTGGATTTAGTTGGAAAGGATGCACATAAATAAACTGGATGTGGCATACAGCACTCCAGGGACTGAAACATGAGAATGAGGAAGAACTGTTGAATTAAAATTGTGAGTGCGCAGTATACAGTGCTGGGCAGTGATGCATTACTTATATTACTTAGTAACACTCATCTAAAGCTGGACTGGTGACCTCTTCCAGCACAGTCCTACTCTTTATCAATTTATTAGTCTTGACTAGGTAAAAGTCAAAAGGACAGAAAAACAATTAGTAATGGAGTCACATATAAAACCAGCTTTAACAACACCAAAAGTATAACAAACCAGCCAGCACTGTTCAGTGTTCACATCTTTCTGATAAGCAAGTTGCTGAGCAATCCTAATGCACTGTGATAACGATAGAAACTTTTCCAAATGAAAATGAAAAGGAACGATTGGACTACTTTTGTGATGACAGAGCTAGTTCTAGGCTCTGAGTGGTAACTCTTTGTCAGTCAAATCTGGCAGGACTGCTCTCCAGGAGCTTTGTGCTCACAGTGAAGGTTGGCAGACCATCCAACCCTGAACAAAACCAGCTGAGTCCTGGATGTAGATAACCAGTGCCAACTAGCCAGGTAGCACACAACATGTAAAAGAAAAGCAACTTTGAATTGACTCTGAGGTTCCTTGTCTTTTAGCAAAGAGGAGACAGACACAAATGTCCGCCCTCTATCTGGTCAGACAGAGAGGCCAATCCCCCAAAACAGTCTCTTTTCATTTTGTAGCCACAGCAGAGAAGCTACTCCTTAGCTTTAGGGTCTTGTATGTAGGAAGACAAATGACCAAGTGCTAAAAAGGTTTTCTTTACTGCATTCACCTTATTCGCATGAACAAAATGCACCCGAGCTTTAGTTTATTAAATGTGCTATCATGGAGAAAAGTCTACAGACGTGAGTAGCTTGGTTTGAGACTGCTTCTGACTCTAGTCAAATCTTTTAGTTTGGAATTTATCATCTGTTTATCTGTTATTGTTTTGTAAACTTTTCTGTTCTGTGATAAATGCAGTGGTTAGGTGTGTGGTTGTAGTAGGTTTGGCGTTGTTAGAAAACACCTGGTGGACTATTAATAACAGAGTTTAAATCCATTTTTCTTGACTAATTGATTTTCTAATGAACTGCACCACAGAACGCACCTGAAACAGCAGAGCCCTGCTACATTTCAGACATGTTCTGTTTCACTGTCATGACTCATTTGTTTTCTCTCCTCTGCTGCTCCACTGCTCGTCCACTCCTCCCTCTCCTCTCCTATGGCACCCCCAGCTCGCCTCCCCTTCCCTTCACCTTGCCTTCTCTCACTTCTCCTGTCCTGCATCCCGGGGCCCACAGACCCCCTGCCCACCCTCCCCAACAACAGTCAAGCTGTGACACACCATGAAGGAAGCTATTTTAGGTAGATCGCATCCAGAGTTTGCATATTGTTTTCTCCTCGCACAACAGAAACAGCAGACTATAATTACCTGGGTTCACCCCCGCCGCTCTGTGTGGCTGGAAATAGTTCCTATGTGAAGCTGCTGAGTCGAACTCAGTAGCTGTGGGAGAGTGGACGACCTTTCAGTGATACATTTACTCAGAGTTAATGAATGGCAGCTCTTGAAGTGGTCGAGCGTTCAAACGGGATGGGAACGGAAAAGATGATATTTCTTTCAAAACTGACCAGTGTTCTTTCCCATGATTGTTTTCTCCTATCTGGACAAAGAGTTCACCATCTGAATGTTTACAGTCCATGTAGGGATTCAGTGACATGGTGTGTGTGTGTGTGTGTGTGTGTGTGTGTGTGGTGTATTTTTGGACCGTGTCATAGTAACACAGTGTTCTCTGTCACATGGCCAAGTGCTCTCCCCTGTACCTTTACCTCTGTTGGCTGGTGAGGTGAGCTGCAGTTCCTCTTGTCCATCTGCCATGACTCCAACCACCCTGGACAATAACAGGCTGGTCAGGGAGGGAGGGCGAGTGGGCGGAGGAAGGATACACAAATAATGCCTGCTTATAATTATAACCTGACACCTCAAGCTGTTGCACAGTGAAAGCTGCAGCTATTCCTCAGGGGGATTTAGAATTCATATTTCAGCATCGAAATGGAGGCTTGTTATAAATAACTCATTACTGAATTTAAAGGATAAGACGCTGGAGTTCATTGTGATTTAATCCCACATAGAGTGGAAATACTCACTCACACCAAATGTGTATCATTCTGCTCCACATTCACTATTTACTCCGTTTTGAGTAACATTTCTTAAAAACTGTAGTAGTCAGCAGTTTTAGGAAATGATTGTTTTATATTCAAGGCAATCTGAGTACAATAATAAACACCTCTAGTCTGAGTCCAGTGAGAAGAGAGTCTCTGTACTGTGAGGCATTGTCTGTTGTCAGAGTGAAACATGAACTACTGCCTTTTATGCAATAACTACATATCCTTGTTTGGGTCAGAGATGTTTTCTCTGGGAGCCAAAAACTCCCTCTGTCTTCATCTCTGAACTATAAACACTGGTACATTTTCAGTGGGAACCACAAGCACATTAGGAAGAACTAAAAACTGATCTATGAGATGAGGTTCATCCCAGGTTTGTGCTCATACATGGGGTATGTCCCAAGTCTCTGAGAAGCGAGGAGGCTGCTGGAGGAGCCATGAGCAAGGATACATGAGCTCATCCTTTGCCAAAGCCCTTTATGAACCGACACGCCTGTTTATCAGAAATGACTTGGTGATTGGACATTTGAGGTGATTGATTGCAGGAAAGGTCATCTCATGTCGTTAGTAATGTGTTTCCTTAAGTCCTCCCATGTTTTCCTTGCATCTTTTCACATTGTACATGGATGTAATTAGGACACAAGTGAGAGAAATGGCACTGCCTATAAGAGACTTACCCATAGAGTAGCTCACTAGTGCTGGGCCAGCTGACTTCCCGTTGGCTTACCTGCCCACCTGAAGGGGATAAAATAAGATAAGGGTACAGCTCCTCTAGGCTTTCCAAATAATACTGAACCAAATCGATCAAATTCTGACAATAAGAAAAAAGTAATTTTGTCGGGTTTTATTCCTTGTTTTATAGCTGCTCCTTTTTCTTTTTGGTCTACAGTGTGATGAATGTAGAATAGCTATAATATGGTTTGGCCACTACACCAAAATGGCTTCACAGGTCAGGTCACCGGCCTATCACTGAGACAAACATCCACTCACACTCATGGACACGTTAGAGTCACCCATCAACCTGCATGTCTTTGAATGTGGGACAAAGCTGGAGTATCTCCAGAGAAAAACTCCACACAAAAAGGCACCAGGAAGCCACCAGGTTCGAAGCCAGAACCTTATTGCTGTGACATGACAGCGCTAACTGCTGCACCTCCATGCCCCCGCAGAATATAGCCACCTTATATAAGTAAATGAATCAAAGCACAGGGTGTACAGTATATACTGTAATGAGTGAGACCATTCTGTCAGTTCAGTAGAAGATACTGTGATGTGTTTAGAAACTCTGCTGAGTCCCCCTATAAACCATGATGTTGTTTAAAAGAATCCATGAATGAATGACTTAAGATTTCCTGCTTAGCAGAGACAATAGTGCCGCACAGCAGCAACGGGTCTCGCTGCTCGTTAAAGCACTGCCATCCCATCCCAGAATGCACCGTGGCTGCGTTATGTAAGAGGCTGTTCTGTTCTATTCTTAGCTCCACCTCACTGAGAAGTAACAGCGCTTGTTGCCTGAGAGTCAAAAGCACAGAAATGCGATGAGGCGAGAAGCAGCACAGTGGGCTCCTCTGCCATCAGGCTCTCACACCGGGACACGGGCAGGACGGTGTGCCCATGTTTGGTGTTTGGAGGAAATAGAGGTGTAGAGGTGGGCGTGCAAAGGAGGGGGATTTATAAATTTAATGGTACAACAGGAAAAGGATATGTGAATAGTTCGGTTTTAACAACCTGAAATAGAACATGTCAACACTCACTGGAAACTGTTACCTCTTCTCTCTCTGAACCTCGCAGAATAAGACCAGGCTACAGCTTCCACAGACAGTGAACTGCAGAAAACACCAGACTGCATCCATCTTAACATCCAGCCATCCTTCTAATTCCCATCTGTCATTGTGTCACTCACTCCCCCTCTGGCTCTCTTAGTCTCCAACTGTCCAGTTTTTTCTTAAAGGATGCCTAATCCTATAAAAAATTATGTCCTGGAAAGCTCTGCAGACACAGAGAGATGCATGTAGTGAATGTGTGTGTGTGCAGCATCATCGTTTCTTTATGTGGTGTTGAATAATTAACACACTCCTGACCACTTGATGAGAAGTGTAGCTGCCATTTAGAACACTGAGATCACGTCCTGCCTGATAGGTTTGTTTTTTCCTGGGAATGTGGGGGCTTTAGGAGCCTGGGGTGTGTTTATCCTCCAGGTGATTATTTTTGACTTTTTACTGGGTCTGATTAAGTAAATGAATCAGTACTGAGTTTTATCCTGAGCAGTGAGGAACAGCATTTAGATCTTTATGTTGGGAACATCCAGTTAAAGCTGCACTTGTCAAAATGTTTTATTAACCATGGCTTAAATATGACTGTGTAATGTGAAAAGGGTCACTTGTAAAATTATCGCCTGACTGGACTGTAGAATAGTTTTAGGTCATTGTTTTGGTTTTGTAGCCCACAGCTGTATTATTTCAGATCAAGGATATGCTATGTTCTGCGCCGTAGAGGGTGACATATCCAAATCCCTTCCTATCTTTCTCTGAGGAACATTGTTTTTAAACATTTCAATCATTTTCTCACACATATGTTGGCAAACTGGCGGTCCTCGGCCCATCTTTGCTCCTAAAGGGCTCGGCCTTTCCTGGATGCCACTTTTGTACCAAATCATGATGCAGTCACCTGTTGACATCAGCTGTTTCAAATGGAATCATCATTTCATTGTTTTACCTCATTACTGGCCCTGAAATGCAGCCGGCCCAACTTTTGTTTGGAATGTGTTGCTGCATTAGAACTGAAGTGAGTGTTTACTTTGAACAAAGAATCCAGAACACAGATGATTTCCACATCACTATTTTCAGTTTTAATTTTGATTTTACATACCATCCCAAATTTTTCTGGTTTGGGGTTGTAGAAGAGTCAGTCAGTAATGGACTTTATCATTCATTAGTTGAGTTGGGGGAGGGGACAGTGGTGTGATGGTAGAGCAGTCGTCTCCCAACCAAAAGGTTGAAGGTTCAAATCTCTGTGCCTGCTGTCCATGTGTCAGTGTCCTTGAGCAAGACACTGAAACCCCAGTCGCCCCCGGTGGTTGGTTGTATCAACTGCTCTTAAGTGCTAAATAGAGGGACTTAAAGTCAAGTGTAAAAACTAATGATTTTTATAGATGTGCACCACAAACTTTCAAAGAATATGGAAAGCTGCTCTTCAGACTTACTGTTAATGTAATCTGTTCTGTAAATATGAAGCAGTTGCATCACCAAGATATAATTTTATAACATTTTAAAAAGTGTGTTCTTTACCTTTCTTATATTAGTGTGCACATTTTCATGTAATGAACCACAAGTTGTTGCATGTTGTTTCTTTTCCTCACAAGCTCTTCTGTACTAAACTGTGCACCCTGAGCATTTAATCCTTGAGGGGTCACACAAAAACTGAAGTGCAGCCTTAAAATGTTTGTTTTTTTTCTCTGCTTGGACATTTTCCATTGAATTGTGATCTCAAATATTAAAGAATGTTGGTGACTCAGCAGCAGCACAGCTGTTCCTGTAGAAGCCTCAATCATTTTGGAGGCTATAGATATGAAATGGCAGAACTTTTTAAATGGCACACATGCAGATCCATGTGCTGCATGCATTGTTTAAACTGAAATTATCCAGCTGCTGCACATTCCTAACCCTTTTTCGCCAGAGAGAAAGAACACTTGATTTACTTAGTCAGTCAAGGGAGCGATTGATTTTTAAATGAGGGTTTACAATATGAAATGTGTTGCAAAGTTACAGCACAGAAGGGACAACAGGTGTAGGAAAAACTCATTTGAATGGTCTGTGTACTCATTTGACATTGTTCACATGTTTTTTTCTTAAATTCTTCTGAATATAAAACATCCTGAGGCCTGTTTTGCATCAGGCTACAAAGCATGTTCTCTCTCAGGAGGAACGCAAGCAAACGCAACAGTTTCCTGTTTGAAACAAAGCCAACAGTGCGAGCAAGGTCTGATGACACTGGAAAATTACTAACATTGTTTACACTGTAACAGAGCGTCAGGCCTGCAGCTCCAGTCACAACAGGCAGCGCTGCCAGTCATAGATTGTCTGGGCTGGGTGGAGGACTGAGCCCCCCAGGGAGCGTTTGACCGGTCCCCAGGTGCTTCTCACAGACTATTCCTTTTCTCCTGCTGCAGGAAAGTAAAATCTGCCAGAACTCGTTGCCTTCATGTTTATCTATGACTCTTTATGCCCTTTTCCCCTGGCATTAACATTAAGAACATGTAATCAGCTTGGAGTAATTAAACATACTAATAAAACAACTAACCCAATAAAAAATATTAAAACATAAATAATAACTAGCAAAATAAAAGTCCTAGACAGCCTGGTCAGCTCATCCAGTTCGCTTGGTGTCACCATGTCTGGACAAAATGTGATCTGTACACAACCACAGTTCATTAGAGCAGAGGGGTTCGCCACCAGCACAGTTGTTGTGAGCGGGTCTGAGATCTGATTCTGCTGTAGCGCCTCACATATTAACACACTGGCTGTGAAGACAAAGCATTTCTCTGCTTTCCAATTCATCTCACTAAGCATTTGTAAAACCTGAGAAGTTGGTGGCAACACACAAACACATACCATAATTTCATATTAGGTTAGTTGGCTGAAGTGTAGTGAAAGTGAAATGTCAAATTGAGTGTTGTGCATCACACCTTTGACATTTACACAGAAGATAATGAGGACACAGTTTGGCAACAACGAGCAGCTCCACTGCTGCTTCTTGTTGTTTTCCTTAACTTAACAGTGACAGTCTCAATGAATTTGTCCCAACATGTCTACTGTGTTAAGGAGCAGCAACAACTCTGATAGGTGTCCACAGTTTAGCTCTGCAGTCTGAGAAAGTGTTAAAGATCTGTGTTGTTTGGAGTAAAGCGGCAAGACTAGTACATGCCGGAGAAGGTCATAGTCCAAAGTTCTTATCCCTACAGGTCGAGAACATGTTACTATCTGTGACAGTTTGATTTACTATCACAGTGCATCCTGTTTTACCCCACAGCACCAGGGACATTGAGCAGCTATCATATCTTCCCTGTACTCTTCAGTTTGGTCAAGTGGAGTGCCGATAACAGAATCCATAACCTCTCTGTGTGTTTCTCTGTCTCTCTGTTACCGTGTCCATCCAGACTTCAGTGACCAGCTGTTGGAGGTGGTTGGCCTGGAGGGGGCCATAGAGATGGGGCAGATCTACACTGGGCTGAAGAGTGCAGGACGCAGGCTGGCTCAGTGTGCCAATGTCACCATCAGGTCAGAGCCTCCTGTCTGTCATATTCTCCACCATATTTCCCCACAGTGAATCCATCCTCCTCTTTCCTGTTTTGATCTCCGTTTTCCATCCTTCTCACCTGTGTGTGCCACCACCCTCCCCTCCCTTTACCTTCCTTCTGGTCAACCAACTGAAAACTTTCTACTCAAACTTAATCCATCTCTGTTTAATACATAATCCATTTCTTTTTATTTGTTGTTTTGTGTATTTGATGCCTAAACTCCCTGCAGTAGTACAAGGGTATCTCATACACATACTCAGATTCAGTTAAATTCTCTAAAACACATCCAAGTGCGCTGTGTCCACATTTTGGTTTTGACACATTTTTATTCAGAGAAACTGGTTTTAATTCAGCTGTGTTGTTGCTTTTGGCAGACTCGGCCCATTTTCACAGTTTCTGCAGTAAAGAAGTGACATTTACAAGTTGTTCTCTCATTTGTTCGGCAAACTGCCCCTAACATTTTCCTAGACCAGAAATAAAAGTGCACTCATCACAGTCATTCTCCATGCATGCATGAAAGTCTTAAACCAACTCAGAGTGTGTATGTGCATTTTCATGTGTGTGTGTGTGTATCAAGTGGCTCTGTGAGTTTATAGAGTGGGGGCCTGTCTGGGAATGGTCTCATGGGAACAAAGTGTGCAGTGTTTGACCCTGTCCGGAGGCAAAGTGAAGAAACCACTTGCTTGTCAATGTCTAATCTGACCTTCACAGCCTCTGACCCGTCCCTTGTCCCCTGTTAAACGACAGTGTAAGACAGTGTAAGTGGGAGATTATGGCACCAGTTTTCCACCACACTGTTCTATATAAAAGGTACCTAGCTGGCATGAAGGGTCAGTGTTGACCCTCCTTTATTCCACCACCAGAAGTAGTAAAACAGCTCGGCCTCGGCCACTGAAGAGTCAACTTGGGGGACTGTGAGCGGAGGTGTATGAAGTTTAGTGTTGGTCCATAACATGCTGCCTGGCGACATACGTTTTAATGTTCCTCACAAGCAGCAGAATCTGTAACCATATTCATGAAGATGTTGTGCATTATGCACAGTGACTTTTGAGGCTGAATCATGTTGGAAATGTGCAAGACAAGCAAAAGCACATCCTTGCTCTGTTCATCCACCACTGTTGATTTGAAAGCAACATCATTACTGGTATTCTTTGCATTTCTGTTGTGTGTGTAATATGCATGGCTATATGTCACACTGGACGTCACGCGTCTAAGACCAGATTGCCAGTATCTGTGTAAAAAGAACACAGGGTGACATTATGCCAGCTTTTTTTTTTTTTTTACAAAGCTGTTATAAAGTGGAATATTTGTCTAAAAGAGGCTTCGCTCTCTCCTTCTACTCTCCCCCATGTTTTCTGCTCATCCTTCTGCTCTGTCTTCACAGGACGTCCCGACGGCTGCCCATGCAAATTGATGGTGAGCCCTGGATGCAGCCCCCCTGCATGGTGAGACTGAAACACTCCTACTGCAGCATTTTGAATCAGTCACTGCACTGAAAATATATCCAAGACCCTCAAGGTGACAAACTTACTGTACGGTTAGTGGCTGCCTAAATTTAGCCATGTTGCCTCACCGGATTGATTTAAAATATAAAATTCATATTTGTGTAAGAAATGTTATTGGTCAGAGTGGTGTTGATCTGTGCTGTACCATTTAAAGATTAAGAGATCTTTGAACTTTTGACCAACACCAAAATCCAAAATAATCACAAGAGTCAGTCAGAACAAAGGTAAGAATAGTAGACAGGACAAACAGACAATGCACAAAGGCTCCTTTTAGAAAACAGTGATAAAACCTTTTGCAAAGTTATCACATCAATCCAGCAGAAATGTGTTATTCATGTTACAAAATATACCAGGAATGTGCATTTGCAAAGCAGTGTGTTGCTGAATGATGTCACACTGCATTGAAGAAAAGGTCAAACTACATTCGATGTTTGCCAGAGCACCTCTGCTGTGCCATCACAGCGGTAGTGTTGGACTGAACACAGCTCTGGCTGGGTGGTTTGGCATGTCGCTGTAAACCCAGGAGCTGTGTTGTCCAGGGCAGTATCTTCATGTGGGCTTTCTCAAAGCAAATTGGTCTCAGGTCAGGTGCCAAACTTGAATCGATTTAAAGATCACAAAGGACAGGCAGTGTCAGAAATGAAACATGGAGCTGCAAATTGGGAAACTTATAGAAAAGCCTTCTGATGGCTGAACCTGTACCTGTCGAGCCCTGTTAGGCTTAGGGGATGTCATGAGTAGCCTCCTTCACGTTTCCAGCCTGCAAGTTAGCCATGCTGCTAACGTACTCTATGTTAGCACCAATTTCTACCACCAGTGTATTAGCATGGAGAGATAAAAACAGTTTAATACCCAAAAACTAACAAATATGTTTGGTGTGTCACTATGGTGCTGAACATCTGAATGCAGCCTTATTCTAGGCTGTGACGTCAGGGTTATGGTGCGTGCATTGCTAGTCAGGAGATGAGCAAAAAGCACAGGCCTTGGCAGACAGACTCTGGTTACAAG
Organism: Monopterus albus; assembly: GCF_001952655.1. NCBI lineage: Eukaryota > Metazoa > Chordata > Actinopteri > Synbranchiformes > Synbranchidae > Monopterus > Monopterus albus. The sequence continues at coordinate 320,689 of NW_018128146.1, read as the reverse complement.
AACTGGCTTTTGGGACATTTAATGTCACTGCTCTGGGGCGGTGAAGCCAGAGCTTGTATTAGAGGTGAACTGATGCCATTTGGGTACAGTCAAAATCAGCTGTAAGCAGCACTCCAGGCGTCAGTGTCTGGATGGGCCTCCCCTGGATGCCAGAGGTCAGGCACTTGACAGATGATAAAGCCAGTCGTATGCTAGACCAAGTCAAGTGTAGTTTAGCCTTGGTCCTGTCTTGGCTCACTTTTGTTCCTTTTCCTCCTCTGCATACCCTCATCCTCAACCTCCCTGCTGCCATGCTTTCAGTTATCACAGGCCGTCACTGTTCTTCATGTGAAAGGAAGAAATAAGCGATTATCTATTCATCCTCACAGCATTTCAACCGGTTTTCATTTTGTGAAAATCAACCTTTTTCGGGGCAGAAGAGCATTTTGCTGTGTTATGTGAGTTATTTGCAGGGGTCACAGTGACTGATTTTGTAGCAGCCTATTGTGAATTAGTCCATAAGCAGTAGAAAACTGATTGCTTTAAAACCTGATACCGTATCCTGCCCTTCTCTGTCTGATTCTTACAGGTCAGGATCACACACAAGAATCAGGTCCCCATGTTACTGGGCCCGCCTCTGAAAACACCATTCTTTTTCTTCAAGAAACGCAACCGGAGCCGTGACTAGGACCTGTGCATGCACACAAACTCACACACATATACAGCACATACATGCACACACACACACATGCACACACACACACCTCCCACTGTACAGGCAGCTCCATCAGACTGGAACACTATTCCCAAGTTGGAGTTTGACAGTGGGAAGTTCATTTACGGGATCACATTTGACAAGTGGAACATTCCTAAAGTCGCATGCCTGCAGACAGTTGATTCCCAAAGGAACCTGCAGTGATGGCACCCAAACTGAACAGACTCAGACCCATTCCTGTGTAACCATCATCTTCTAGTCTCGTCTCTGAAACTCTAGGTCCCACTTATGGATTTAGTCTCAGCCACATGCAAGAGCTAAGTCTCTCAGTCCAAGTCGTCCCCTGCCCAAAAAACTAGCCATATACCAGTACTGCACTGCCTGCAAAACACAACTTTGGCTGCTTGGATTCCCTTACAGCCCTGGAATGAAGTAAAAAAGTGTTAGTAAAGGGAAGGCAGGTAAAAGAAGCAGCTGTATGATGAGCCAGTAGAGGAAGAAAGTATACTATAGTGAAAAAGAGAGGAAGTGAGAGTGGTGTGGCAGTAATCATGGCTGTTTACAAGGTGGATGAGTAAATAGGATGAGATCCACCTTCTGGCTAGATTATCTGTATGAATAATGAAACAGGGGTTTCTTGTAAGTGCTTGCTCCAGGACCTCCCTACAGACGGACGACACAGTACAGCTGAGAAGAGGAGGGGAATAGACAGGCCTCATCCATCATTGGCTTTGTTTGTGGGTTGATGGGGCGTAACAGTGGCCTGGAGTGGGTGGGAGCATGCAGGGATTTTAGGCTCTTGGCATCACTGGTATACAAAAAAATCCTTTAAACCACATTTACAGACTCTGTAGATGATCTGACTACCAGGCTGAGGAAGTGCCTGTCCAGCTGCGCACAGTTATCGCCACAGAAATCAACCAGAATCCAGACTGAAAGTAGAGATTAAAGACATTGTAGTTCAGTTTGCTGTCTTACTAATTTGTCCTCAGTGGATGGTGCACTCAAACACTACCATCAAATCAGCAACAGCTCCTGTACACTGCACAGCATAGGACACTGCTGCTGGGTCAAGGATTAAAATAAATCCCCTCAAGGGTAAAACAGCAGGGCCTGTGGGGTTTTTATTTACCAGAGCATTGACAGAGGAACTAAATTTATCTCTCTATTTCAGGGAGGGTCTATTTGTCCTCCAGTGAAACCTTACGCCTAATTACCGTGTCAAACATCAACTCACAATGTCAAGTGTGCCGTCAGAGCCTGCCCCTGCTGCAAGGTACTGGGTCACTTAAATGCATTCATTATTTGTTTAACTACACCAAATAATGATGTGCTGATAAGAGCGGAAACAGACAAAATAAAAGGAATTTTGTTTTCACCATAGGAGAGGGATCTATATATATTATTCAGAGGCGTAGTTCAGTGTTTAGAAAGAATGTATCCATATTACTGTCCCCACAAATATGGCAGATTATATTATTATATTATACAGAATGAGCAGAATATATGTATATTTCTGGAAAGTAGGTGTAGCTCACATATACTGTACACGCATATGTGTTTTTAATATATCCTTGTTAATCGTGTGGAAATCGTAGCGTAGAGAGGTTCAGATTAGGTTTCTTCACTGTGCAGAGCTGCTACAGTCACACTCTGAAGACGGGGTTCCACTTCGTCTAATTCCAATTATATCAGATTTAAATTTAGTAGTCTGCCATCTTCTCTCTTCAGTTTAGCTTCTTTCTTGCTGACATAAGAATCAGAACAACAAACGCATCAACATTAAACTAGCAGCATGCTAACATGCACAAATTTCATGGTAGTCCCAGCTTGTGGCTCAAATATACTGCATACACATTAGTTACAGAGATAATCTTCCGTGAATGTTTTATCCCCGTACCGTTGTTTCATAACACTCACCCAAATTCTGAAGGTATTTCCTGAATCTTCATAGACCAGTCCAGGAAAGATATCATTTTAATTAGTTTCTCGGGTCATACACTTTGTTTACAGTTAAGAAAAGATGTGACAGGAAATGACATCATCACTCTGGCTTTGTGTGAAAGTGACTCAACTTCATGAATGTATTATTTAAACAGTTTCAAAAATAATTTCACTTAATTATCAATAATACAATATTAATAATATAATAGGTGTCAATAATGCATTATAGGGATGATGTCATTTCCATCTTTGCATATTTGCAGGGGATTTGATCGACCGACACACTGAATCCCTACAAATAGCCTTTCCACTACAGTTAGTCCACCAAATTTATTCTAACTGTAAAATGTCCCATTATTGAGAGCAACGCTTTAGAAGAAAAAGCTTTGGGGTTTCTCATCATAAAGTGTGTTTATGTTTTATATCAGTATACTGCCGTCCAGTATCAGTCAGGCTCTAATTGGAAACATGGGTCTTGAGTTCAGATTATTTTGTCACATGCTGTCATTCAAATTACAGAAATTCTGAGTTCAGTCAAAAATGACTAATGAACACAGATGTCTTCACAATGTAAACCTCAAAGAATCCAAATCTGTGAATATTGAAACTCAGATGATCTCTTTATGATGTGCGTTAGATGTTTGTGGGAAACTGTCTTGCACCCTGCTGAAATCTGTGTTAACGGTGCAGGGCAGGGTGAGACTGGTGACATGTTCTGATGGTACAGACTGAGCTCCACTGTAGGGTCAGGCTGTGAGCTTTTATACCCTGGTTCCCTTTAAAACACACCGGGTCGTTGCTCTTGCACCCAGGCTCCATGAAAACAGACAGGATGTCCAGTGTATCCTCATACACTTCAGGTTCCTCCTTACAGTGTCAACTACTAGCATCCGTCTCTGTAGTTTATGTTTAAGTGTACACCAGTGAAAAGCTATCTGACATAACTGGAACAAGCTAAACATGCAGCAAAGTGGTAATGTCACAAAATGAAGAAATACAGTACCGTACAGTGATGGAGCCTGGGTGCCAAGAGAGCTCGGTGGTGAAAGAGTGCATGTTTACAATAACTTTACATTTATTGAAAGAATGGTTTTAGACAGCTATATTACCAAGTGTATATATTTGTTTATAATATTTTATCTGAAGTTAACTTAACATCACCGCATGCCTGCTGAAACAAAAGGAAAGTGAACAAAGAAGGAGAGTGTGGATCAGACTATGGTAATCAAGCTTCTCTCTTTTCATGACTAAATCAGTTTATCTGATGTATCTATTTGTTGCTGTTTTCTTTTTTGGTAGTGTGTTTAAGAAACAGCAGAAGAGACACTGTTGTTACATAAAAAAGGAATGAATTCCCACATTTGTACTGTTACATCCACTTGTAGTTTACTGTTGGCTCAAAGGGCGGCAACATGGACGCCCACACAGAGCCTGTCTGAGTGAGTTTCTAGCTTGTGTCACAACTGGTCTCTGTTCCTGACCTGTGCAGTCATCAATTGCCTTAACAAATAAATGGACCCACTCTGTGCTCATACACTTGCACATGGCTCACATAGAAGACAAAAATCATCAAATTACAGTTGCAATCAGAAATATTCAACCCCCTCACCTCAAAAGACAAATACTGACAATAAATTACTAAAAACCTCATTAAACAACAAAGAATATATACTGTATTGATACATATTTGAGTTATTTTGACAACAGAAGTTGACTTAACTTTGAAGTTCAAATGAAAAATGTAGCTCTTTTAACACGTACATGTGTAGTGTTATTCAAATCTCAGCTTTGTGGAGCATTCTTTAGCTTTTATAACTTCTAACAAACGTTTTTGATAAGTGCTGACAAGCTTCGTACACCTTTCGGTCTGAATCTTTGCCCATTCTTCACAAGCAAAAGCCTTTAGCTCAGTGATGTTTGAGGCTTCTCTGCCGCAACTGCCTTCTTCAAATCCCACCAAAGATTTTCATTTGGATTTAAATCTGGTGACTGGGAAGGCCACTCCAGGACATTCCAGGATCTTTTTCTTAACCAAGCTTTGGTTGACCTGGAGGTGTGCTTGGGATCATTTTGTTTAATTTGTCAACAGAAGGCATGACGTTCCTCTTTAAAATGACCTGGTATTTCTGGGAATCCATGATGCCAGGTACAGTGCCTTGCGAAAGTATTCAGCCCCCTTGAACTTTGCGACCTTTTGCCACATTTCAGGCTTCAAACATAAAGATATAAAACTGTAATTTTTTGTGAAGAATCAACAACAAGTGGGACACAATCATGAAGTGGAACGAAATTTATTGGATATGTCAAACTTTTTTAACAAATAAAAAACTGAAAAATTGGCCGTGCAAAATTATTCAGCCCCCTTAAGTTAATACTTTGTAGCGCCACCTTTTGCTCCGATTACAGCTGTAAGTCGCTTGGGGTATGTCTCTATCAGTTTTGCACATCGAGAGACGGAAATTTTTGCCCATTCCTCCTTGCAAAACAGCTCAAGCTCAGTGAGGTTGGATGGAGAGCATTTGTGAACAGCAGTTTTCAGTTCTTTCCACAGATTCTCAATTGGATTCAGGTCTGGACTTTGACTTGGCCATTCTAACACCTGGATATGTTTATTTGTGAACCATTCCATTGTAGATTTTGCTTTATGTTTTGGATCATTGTCTTGTTGGAAGACAAATCTCCGTCCCAGTCTCAGGTCTTTTGCAGACTCCATCAGGTTTCCTTCCAGAATGGTCCTGTATTTGGCTCCATCCATCTTCCCATCAATTTTAACCATCTTCCCTGCCCCTGCTGAAGAAAAGCAGGCCCAAACCACGATGCTGCCACCACCATGTTTGACAATGGGGATGGTGTGTTCAGGGTGATGAGCTGTGTTGCTTTTACGCCAAACATAACGTTTTGCATTGTTGCCAAAAAGTTCGATTTTGGTTTCATCTGACCAGAGCACCTTCTTCCACATGTTTGGTGTGTCTCCCAGGTGGCTTGTGGCAAACTTTAAACGACACTTTTTATGGATATCTTTAAGAAATGGCTTTCTTCTTGCCACTCTTCCATAAAGGCCAGATTTGTGCAGTATACGACTGATTGTTGTCCTATGGACAGAGTCTCCCACCTCAGCTGTAGATCTCTGCAGTTCATCCAGAGTGATCATGGGCCTCTTGGCTGCATCTCTGATCAGTCTTCTCCTTGTATGAGCTGAAAGTTTAGAGGGACGGCCAGGTCTTGGTAGATTTGCAGTGGTCTGATACTCCTTCCATTTCAATATTATCACTTGCACAGTGCTCCTTGAGATGTTTAAAGCTTGGGAAATCTTTTTGTATCCAAATCCGGCTTTAAACTTCTCCACAACAGTATCTCGGACCTGCCTGGTGTGTTCCTTGTTCTTCATGATGCTCTCTGCGCTTTAAACGGACCTCTGAGACTATCACAGTGCAGGTGCATTTATATGGAGACTTGATTACACACAGGTGGATTCTATTTATCATCCTTTGTCATTTAGGTCAACATTGGATCATTCAGAGATCCTCACTGAACTTCTGGAGTGAGTTTGCTGCACTGAAAGTAAAGGGGCTGAATAATTTTGCACGCCCAATTTTTCAGTTTTTTATTTGTTAAAAAAGTTTGAAATATCCAATAAATTTCGTTCCACTTCATGATTGTGTCCCACTTGTTGTTGATTCTTCACAAAAAAATTACAGTTTTATATCTTTATGTTTGAAGCCTGAAATGTGGCAAAAGGTCGCAAAGTTCAAGGGGGCCGAATACTTTCGCAAGGCACTGTACATGATCAAGATTGCCAGTTCCCCACCGCAGAAAAACAGCCCCACATCATCAATGACCCACCTCTGTGCTTGACCGTGGGGATGGTATTCTTCTGGTCATAAGCCTGGCCTTTCACACACCAGGCATACCGCTGATCCATATGTCCAAAAAGTTCCAGTTTGGTTTCATCAGTCCATAGAACTGTCTCCCAGAACTCTGTAGTCTTATCCAAATTCCTCCTGGCATATTGTAGTCGACTGTTGATGTTCCTTGTGTTCAAGAGTGTAGTGCGTCTTGGGGTCCGGCCATGAAGTCCTTGTTTATTCAGTGCACGCTTTATAGTTGCCACTAAAGCACTTGTGCCAGCCTTCATCATGTCATCCTGTAGGTGTCTTGCAGTCACACGGGGGTTTTTCTTGGCTGTCATGACTAAGTTGCTAAGGGCCCTTGATGGAATTTTGGCCTGTCTTCCACGGCCAGGCAGGTTTGCAGCTGTTCCATAAGTTTTAAACTTCCTTATAATGCTCCCAATGGTGTCTCTTGGAATGTTAAATCTTTTGGAAATCTTCTTATACCCAAGGCCCTTCAGATGTGATGAAATAATCTCCTTTCTCATCTTTTGTGGAAGCTCCTTTGTCTTTCCCATGATTGCAACTCATCTTAAAAACCTCCATGGTTGGTTACTGTACATGCATCACAGCTGGAGCAAATGAAGGATCGTTATAGAGTTCCCAAAGGCTTAATGATGTTTCAGCTCCACTTTAGGCCATAAAAACTGTCAGAAAGCTTTAAAAACAACAACATTACTATATATAGAAGTTTAATAATTGTGACATGGCTATCTTAACAAAATATACTGCTACACACAAATACTACATTGTGCATTTTCTGTGTTGATTTTATGTATCACTCAACTCCTAAAGAAGTCATCAAAAGCAGAATCTTACTCTTTGAAAAAGCTTTAATTGATAAATCCTTAAAATCTTTGGGGAGGTTGAATATTTCTGATTGCAACTGTATATAGAAAGGATGATCATTTGCAGCAACAGGTCTAGTAACACAGACCATCACATCACCTCGACCATCACAGCTTGACCTGCAGCATTTAGACAATGTGTAGATAATTTTATCAATACCTGGCAACCCGGCGCAGTCGCTGAGTGCATTTGCATACACTCTAGTATCCCAGGTTAACATCATATCCTGACCTGAATAAGGTGTTTGCGTGCCACACTATCCTGGTTTCTATCGGAGACTTCTCAAAACCAGGGTAAGAACTTTTTTATGTTTCCATGTTTGAAACCAGGATATGATGCAACACACACCAGGATCCTCATGCTCATGTGAACACACTCATTTGTGTGCCACAGGTGACATCTGTGTCCAGCCTTATCTATAGGTTGAATTCCCTGATGTAGGTTGTCTTAAAACAACTCCCTTGAAAAAAGATCAATGTGTTACTCCATCTCTCAGCGCTTGTTTGTTTGTTTACCATCTTGTTGTACATGTATATCTTTAAAACATGTCACATATATGTGGATTTTTCTTTAAAAATATCAGAAATTCTCCTGCAAATCCTGGCCACTGTATTCTGTTACTTAAACAGGAATAAATAATAAATTGTTGGGGACTATTTCAGCTGCAGATTAATATACATCTCGTGTTCAACTGAGTATCTTGCAGTGAGACAGTGTGTGTGTGTGTGAGACTGATTCAAAAACTACAGTGCCCATGTTTGTTGTAATGAAGGAACCCATGGACACTGAGATATACAGTATCAAGCTGTGGTCATTCCAGTTTTGTTTTCTTTAACCATCTTGGTTGACGTTTTTCAGAGTGAAGCTTTTTACGGTGTTTAAAAGGAACAGCAAGCTCCTACACAGAGAAGCTCTTGGACTCTGAAACTGAGGAGGTGTCACTAAAACCTGCCTCACAGTGATGTCTTAGACATTTTTCTCTGTCAAATGAAATATACATTTTATTTGATTTTCCCCTTTGAAGTTACAGTATGACACTGTGACAAGATTCTGGGAATTAATGTGTCATCACTCTCCATGTACATGACCTCACAGGAAAACAGTCACAAATCAGATTTTACCTACACTACTGAAAAGTCATCACATGGTTTCAGGGGATTGTTATCAAGTAGGAAGTGAGCTACAATGTGTAAATGAGGACAGTTAATCAAAAGATCTACTTTCTGATATGGACCATGTGTCCCCCCCTATGGTGGGGGGACCAGCCCCTACTGCGTCAAGAGCAGACTTTCCACTTTGTTGTCCATGACCTGGTTGGATGACAGAGGCTGAGGAATCAATATGTCCAGTCTGTCCTTCTGTCTCAGCAGTATGTACCCTCATGGTCTGTTAGCAACTGGCATTTTAATGGAGTACATTTGGCCAAATAAAGAAGAGGTTGAATATGCATTCTGTCCCTTTTTGCCCTTTAACTGCAGATTGTATATGTTGGTATAAGTTGAACTTTGAAGTACTTCAGTTGCTCAAAAACATCAAACACTACAGTGAAGCATAAAAGTAACTCATAAGAGGAACCTCAGGTGATCAGATAACCTATCACATGTATGCTCAAAGAAAGAACAGTCCATCAGATATAAAGATCGACCCCAGGCCCCCAGGAATGGACCTGGTCTCTGAGGTAATTTGGCATAGTGTCCAAATTGTGATACTACAGCTTCCACCTTCATCTTGTGACACACACTGGCCCAAAATGCATTTTCCCATTGTACAAGCAAAGCTCTAAAATGATGGAGAAACATTTCTGAGTGTCACTAACAGAGACTCACTTAACTAATTTGTTAAGTGCAGCCTGTTTTAATTTAGTGATGTTTAAACTTCTACTTTGTCATCAGTTACATTGTAACTAGGTTACATCTGAGCCTAGAGACAGCTTGTGCACCCTGCTCCTGCTCTTTTGTGATATAAGTCTCTGTTCGTGTGGACTGAAAAAGACAGAAAACTCCTCTGTTTTATCTTCATGGCTCATTTGAACACAAACACATCCAGCAACACTGATGACGTTAAACAGAGAGAAGAAGAAGAAGAAGAAGAAGGAGAATCCTCTTTATTGTCATTGTAACATGTACAACAAAATTTTGTTTCGAGCCAAGGGCCACTGTGTGTGTACCCGCCGCCATAACGGGTAACTTGGGGGTTCAGTGTCTCACCCAAGGACACTTCAACATGTGGACTGCAGGCACCGAGATTCAAGCCTCCAACCATCCGGTTGAGAGATGGCTGCTGTACCCACTGCACCGCTGTCACCCCCGGAGGCAAATGATGAGAACAACTGAGGGAACAAGCAACAAAGTGTTTAGAGAAGTGGGCAAAATAACAGAAACATCTAACGTTATTAGGTAATACAGGCCAGTACTCTTGAATTCTTTTGAGGTGGAGAAACTTTTACCTATGTTATGTAGTTTAATTAATAAATATTCTACAAAAGTTACAGATACAAGCAAACAAATTCTTGCTCTTTTAGAGGCCCTTCCCTACGCTGGGGCTCTGAATACTTTTTGTTAAAACTTCCGAGTGTAGCCTCATGATGACACCTCTGACTGTGAACATGCTGATTAGCACTTAGCTCAAAGCTGTGTCTGTATAACCTCACAAGGCTGCTAGCATGGCTGTAAACACTTAGCGCCCTATATCGCAATAAACCCATTGCGTGCAGCGTGGGTAGTGCATCTGTGTTTCCTTATTTGCTACCTGCAAAATGACCATTTTTATGACATGTGCATCATTTGCCATTTTACCAAGTGCCGGCAGGTGTGTCCAGATTAAAATGGGGTGTGTCCAGGTACATTTTGGGGGTGTTGGTAATGTGAGGACGCACAAAATGACTGCGCCACAGACCAGCAAAAACCAGGTCTGTGGTCAACAGTCAAGTCATTGTTGCTAGTTAGCTGGCACATTGACTGTGTGTGATGCATGCCTGTCCAGGTGTGTGCACAGTGCTTGCTCACTGTGCTTGCTCACTGTGCTTGATATACCCTGGGACGCGCTGCGCAGGACATGCCAAATTTAAAAGAATAAAAAGATGACATTGTGTTTATTGGGTGTTGTGAAGTGGAAAATCTTACTGACGTCCAACCTGGCGAGTCTGCCAGTATTCTAGCAATCCGCCAAACCTCCAAACTCATGTCTCTTAAAGGGGGTGTGATACACACTGATTGGATAATTGCATGTTATGCACATAACACACCCCTGCTTTAATGAGGAGATCAAGTACAGCTTTTTTGCTGTTTGCATGGGCGCTTGAACCATTTTTTCTCATCATCAAATTATCGAAATGAACACGGACACATCCAAACACCACTTAGCCAATACATCTTGATACGCCATGGATCCTCAAAATAGGGCCCTCAGTCTTGTTCGAAATATTATGCAAATTGGCTTTAAGTGTGTTTTGTCTCATTGACTTAAAACATGAAACTCAAAAACACAATTGTAACTCATCATTTTAAGAAATGTTTTCTTTTGGCCTTTTTGGCCCTGATCTTTTGGCTCATAGCTTGTTGCAGAGCGAGGGAAAGTTAGAGAAAGACAAAGAAAGTTATAAAAGAAGGAGATATTGAATTAAGAATGGGAGTGAGCCAAGAGAGGGAGAATAAAAGAAAGCATGGTTATACAACTGAGAGCCTCAGAACAGTCTGCCTTCAGCAATGCTTCTTGAGCGCAGCTTCTAAGATAACAAGGCAGGAATTATCTCCCAGAGTGCTATTAATAGCACACAAGCCACATCTTGTCCTTCAGTGAGAGAGCATCCTGCACCCAGATGCTACACTTTCCCATTTTAACTCTTTTTGAAATGTTCATTTTGACAGACAGTTGCAAGCTGGGACAGCCTGCCAAGACTCAGTTATAATGCTCTCGTGCACTTGTGCTTCATTATCAGCAGTTGAGGTGTCCAGTTTTCATAAAATTGTAGATGTGGAAATTTTCAAATTCAAAGTCCTTTCTTATTCATAAAAACGGCAACTGAGAAAGAATCCTCACAGTAAGGTCCATTCAGTAACTGTTCTGGAGCTTTCAGTCATATCAACACTGAACTTTGAACCTCTGTGTGGGGGGTGGGGGTGGAGCACGGTTCAAATAACACTGTGGTCTGTGGATGTAGGGCTGTGCCCAGTCATTGAGAATCGCTGGTCTGACACCAAATCCAACAATAATAATTACTCACAAAAGAACACATGAAAGCAGCTCACCAGACATGATAAACAAGCAATAGCCTGCACGTGCTGATCAGTCAATTCACAGGCAGAGACAGTCAGACCCACTGACCACAGCAGAGCTGCAGGGATAGTTTTTATTTTAATCAGACTTTATGAACATTTTCTAATCATTTATATTAGAATTAGCAAAGTTATCAGTTTTTGAGACCCCTCCAAACTCAAGGGATTGGCACTAGGAAGCGCTGAAACAACACCCCACCACCACCACCATCATTGCAGCTCCATGCTTTTTTCACACAAGGCAAAATGTCTGAGTGAATTTGACCTTAGAAAGAAGTGGGTTAACAGACCCCTGCAGCTTGCTTCTTGTCTTTGCTTAAGGCTAGCAGCTCCAGGCAGCTCCATTACTACTAGCAGAACACACCCAAATTTCAGACTATTGGCAAGGGTCTGATTCTGCTGCATAGAGTTTGACCCTTTTTCCCTGCTCTGTCCTTCACGAGCCTTAAAAAGGTTTAGGATTGCAGGACTAAACTGGTGGCGGACTATTTCAAGCCAGCTTGTGCAAAGTCCTGTAAGTGTCTAGAAAAATGCTAATTACAACTTCACTTTACTTTTACTGGATGCAACAATATGTATTAATACATTTCTGTCAAGAAGCCTTGCCACCCTGGTTGTGCCTGATCTTGTTTGATCTGAAAAGCTCAAAAGATACCTTGGGCCTGGTCAGTGCTTGGAGACCACCTGACCTGGGAACAGCAGGTGCACTGACTACACCCAGCACAAGGGGCCTGAAATGCTCATGCACTCTATGTGCCAGTTGGGTTGTGTGCGGAAGGACCTCCTTTGTAAAACCTGTATAAATTACATATGCGGGTTGCAGTAATCCGCTGTGGTGACCCCCAAATGACGGGGAGCAGCTGAAAGAGGAGCAACAGCATTTCAGTCCTGAAAATGAGCCATTCTGCATAATAAGCATATTTCCTTTAAGTGTATTTTGATGCTGATACTTTTCTACTCTTACGAATTAGAATTTAAGCCCATAATTTTTAGTTGAAACAAAGCATTTTTATACTGTTTTATGGCTTCTTTTACTAAAGTAAAAAAGGTGAAGTACTTCTTCCACCACTAGTTTTGCGGCCTCCTCACCTGGCTCAGTGAAGGATTCTTCGTTCCAGGACTAACTCGCATTGCACTCAAGCAGCGATGCTGACCTGGCCATTATATCAGTGCCACATTAACCTACAGTAGTAGTCTTTGAGGGAGCAGGAAATTAGTGACTTAAATGTTGCTCTGCCTTCACACCAATCACTTTCACACTCCCAGTCATCCGTGGAGAGAGGTATGTACACAAGCAGCATGTTGCCCTTTGCATATGGCACATTTATTTAAGGAAACAGTAAGAACAGCAACACAATGTGCTCACTCTCCACACGCCTCCGAGTGACCACCCACCATATCCGCACGAGCAAAGAGGTGCACCACACAGTGGACCTGCAGGCTGTTTCTTTTAGAACTGTCTCCCAGAGATGTCCTCTGCTATTTAATGCTCCACACACATGCACAATTGAATTTGACAGTGGATATTTTTGAACCCTCTAACGCCACATTGTTCTCTAATAGGTGTCTAAATGCTGGGATGACTAACAAAGATAGCACTGACCAATACGTATGTTTGTCTGTCCTTACTAATAATGCATCTGCAGAAGGCTCATAATCTCTGCATTTTGGCTGCAGGGATTTGCCAGGGATTATAGTTTTATTAGCAGCTGCCGGAATTTGTTTCAAACTCTGAGTGACATGGGCAGTGACATAGTTTATATGAAGGATTCATAATCTGGTAACTGAGGTGATAAGGACAAAAGTTATTTATTCGTGACTTTTTTTATAACCATTTCTTCATTCAAATGTTTGTGTGGAAATGTACACAAGTACAGTAGGTAAAATTATTAAAATAAAATGTAAAAGTACTCACTCCAGAAGAATGCCCCCTGTGAGTATATTACAAATTATATAATTTGATTATTATTTCTTATGTGTCGATGTAAAAGCAGAGTTCTTCTGTCGTAGTTGGTTGACTGCTGATGATTTGCTACTTATTTTTTCAATTAATTGATTGATTGTCAGAAATTCTGTAACATGTGACATCCTATTTTGTACAAGCTCAAACCTCAAAATGATTATAAATACTGTAAATTAAAAGTACTGAAATTATTAAAAAGAAAAACAACTAATTCTCACATTTCAGTAGCTAGACCTATGATATACTGGAAATGTTTGTATAAAATATGACTGAAAAACAATAATAAAAATAGTTGCCGGTTAAGTTTTTGGCAGTTGAGTAATTTATTAATCACTTAATAATTTAGCTGTACACCATAACTACACACTGTTGGGTTTAATTTATAACGAAGCTTCATGTTTTGTAAACTTTTCATTAATTGGTAACTAAAGCTGTCAAGTAACTTTAGTGGAGAAAGTACAATATTCCCCACTGAAATGTAATGGAGTACTCAGTGGCACAAGTACCTCAAATGTATACATTTTTTCAAATACAAATGCTTCAGTAAATTGCTTGTTTTGTGTACAATACTGACCTTTTGGCACTAAAGTTGCCTTATTTTATTGTTGTGTTTTATATATTTTAAAAGCCCATCTAAAGCCCAGCATTGCACACTTCACTTAACTATAAATTCTGTAGTATGTGACCTTGCCTATATACAAATAAACATTAAAATAAAAGAATGTTCATAATGATATAACAGTATTTCAGATATCATTTCTATATTGTTTTTGCCATGATTATATTTTCTCCTTTACTGTTCATATTAATCTTCAATCATTTGCATCACTCCCCTGAAACATGAATCTGTTATATTAATACTTAAGTTACTTTAAATGTGAACTTAATTTCAATAAGGTCCCAGTGGTAGAAGTACTCTGGTCTGTTCCTTAACTAAAAGAAACAAGAACACGGTGTAGAAATAATAAATACAAGTCACTGATTCAAAGTTTTACTAGTATTTGGAAAGGTGATTTTAAAAATGTTCTAACTGTGACTTCTTCACACACGGCTAGGTAATGTATAATGTTTATTGTATAATAATCCATCATAGTTTATTTGCTGATTATATTTTGTAGAAATTATTTGGATTTGTGAAAGTTTTTAAATAGATGTAATGGAGTAAAAACTGCAATGCTTCCCTCTGAAATATACTGGAGTGTAAAGTAACATACAGTAAAACAGAATTGGTACAAGTACATAAAAATTGTACTTTATAACAGAGCTGGAGTAAATGTTCACCACCGTGAAGTGAAGTGCGTCGGAGGCAGTAATTCAGTTAAAATCTCATTTATTGTGTAATAATTTGTCTGCAATGTCTCTGCAGGTTCCACTCTTTAGAACATTTCCACTGCAGCTGGCCCTTTAAGAAACACAAGTTGGCACAGATGCTTGAAAAAATGTGAATGAAATCCAGCCATTCATAAAAATAGGCCACTGCTGCGCTGTGATTGGCCGAATTAAATTCATGCATAATTCATGATTCCGGAGAAGCTATTGGCTGCTTATTTAACGAACAGCCGGGATCCACCAATCAGCGTGTGGCGCTGCGTGCAGCTCGAGCTCAGGGGAAAAGCGGCGGGGCATGAGCGAAAAGCTCAGTCAAGTTTTGTGAGTCAAAGGAGACACTTCAGTGTATCAGTGCGCAGGCGACTGCACCACTGGCGACACGTTGCTTTTTTATTTGTGGATATTTCTACAGCTTTGTTTCAATATTGAGGACGTATTTACACGCAAGCAAGGTAAGCTGCAACAGTTATTTCGGCCAGAACTTGCTTTAATGAAGCCGTGTAATAGCTATTGTAATGCTTTTTAGACTACAAATGAACGCAACGCCATCTTATTTAAAGATATTTACTTTGGCAACCATTTTATATCGGCTGTTGTCTCAATAAAATAGCCATGTGAGGAATTTAAGCCCAGAGTGTGTTGCATTTCGACTTTGGATTATCTGTGTGAATATTGGCTTTGGCTTATCAACGCGGTCTGACGACTGTTTGTGTTCCTTTATGAATGGACGGGCCATTTTTTCGCTCCCTGTGTTTCCACACGGATCGAATTTCACTTCATTGAGAAAAACAAGAGAGGGATGGGTGGGGGAAGGGCGGGAGGGGAGGAGGTGTGATCGTCGTCCCCCAGGACGGTCCCCGAGACTCAGCTGAAAACGTCGAAGTTTTACCAAAAAATAGTGTCAAAAGTTGCGCAGAATCCAAGTTTGACTGTTTACTTTTCTACTGCGATAATGCTGAAAGCGAAAACCCTGCTAGATGTGTGGAGCTTAGTCTAATTCTTGGTGCGTTTAGAGCCCACATTCTGTTATATATGGCCCACATTCTGTTATATATAGAGCCCACATTCTGTTATATATCCTAAGGCTCAAGCCCTATCATATAATATTCCTAGAGTCGAGGCCGCCTTCATAGACCATAAGAATGTCAATATTGGAGTTATTTTTGATAGTAAAGTCGTTTGCCTCAACGAGTATACTGTGTGAACAGTAGGTCAAAGTATAGAAAATAAAATGAATACTAACCTCCTGCTGATTTACACACTATATGCTCCACATGAACATATTTAAAGTGCGTTCTACTGTTATAAATGGTGTGTGTGCGCTGTAATTATTATCCAGCAGCTATCCTTCATTCGTTATCCGTTAAAGGAGATAGTGAGTCATATCACTCAGCTGAGGGAGATGTGAGAACACAGAGCAGCGCTAGGGTCTTGGTGTTGTGTTATTGTTGTTGAAAGGGAACTTTTTTTGTTCCTGGTTTCTAACTGGAGTCTTGTGCACAGAGGTCTGGGAGTTGAGGTGATAACAACCGGGAGACCCAGCAATAGGTGCAATCCTTGTTAAGACACTAACCAGCTTTTTTTCTGTTCTGTTTGGGGAGCTTTGCTTTGTAGAGCATGCCACAGACTCTGAAGAGAGGGGCTCCTCTTTCCAATTCTTTCGCTCCAAGCTGATTACAGAGGGGCAGGGTGCCCACAGAGGGCCACTGAGCGTGGCTTATATAACTGTATTATATGTGTTCTGTAATGACTGCGTTTACCGTGTGTTGCTTCCTCTAACTCAGCGCTGCTCGGATCAAAGAGCTGTTTGTTGCTCAAATAAAAGACTCGGGGAGGATGGTGGCCAGAATAAGAAGCACTGCACACAGAAGGGTGTGAAATAATGGAAGTGAGGTGAATCGATAGCCATGCAACTTAGTCCCAGCAAAGCAAGTTTGGGCTTGTTAGACTGGAAGGTCTTGCTGTTTCGTCCCCCAACCCTGATGTTAAAGTGACATATAAATGGAATATTCAGTGCTTCCTGTTGTGAAAGTATGAACTAGATTTCTTAGCGGTTCCTTCACACCTAATTTATATGTGTTTTCCAGTGATCCACACAGTGATCCGTACACTGTCGTTTTAAAGCGAACACCCCTCCTCCCTCCAGTATCGGAGCCCCCGACTCACCCGGGTAACATGGACGAATTCTACGACCAGCAAGTCCCGTTTATGGTCCCACCCAGTGTAAGCGTCACACACCACTTCCTCACATTTGGCTCTACTACATATGGATGGACCTTCTTTTGGTCGCCGTAGATCACTGTACACTTAGAGTACACTTTCATCTGCAGCGTCCACTGGGATGGAAGTGACATCCTGTGTTGATCATCTTGTTCATCTTCTCCCTCCCAGCAGCACAAGTCTCATGTGGAGGGACCACCTCACAACAGGCCTCTGAATGACAGGAAAAGGAAATTCGTGGATGCAGAACTCGCCCAGGACACAGAGGGTAATGTCACTGATGTGAATGAAGGAGGCGTAGCCCATGTTTTGTTTTTGTTTTTTTTTTAACTGCTGATTAGCTCTGCAGTCAAAGTGGTGGGAACCTGTGCTCAGTAGCTTTCACTTCTTGGTTTCCAGAACTCTTCCAAGACCTCAGTCAGCTGCAAGAGATCTGGATTGCTGAAGGTGAGTTCTGTTTCCTCTGTCTGTCAAACACTGCAGAATAACTTCAATGAAATTATTTTGCTTTTGTGAAAGTTGTATTACTTTGGATGTGACATATTGCTGTTTTTGTGTTGACAGTCACAGAGATTGAGTTTTTAAAACCACTAAAGTTATTTCCATCAGATAACCTTCCTTGTTTTTCTTTCCACTGTCTTTGGGTGCATGACGGTTTCAGTGTTTGTTTGTTAGCATAAGAACTGTTGGATTTTTCTCACGCCTGTGATTTTCTCCTGTATCTTTACAGCCCAGGTGCCTGATGATGAGCAGTTTGTCCCAGATTTCCAGTCAGATAGCTGTGAGTACCTGATTTTTGTTGTCCCTCTATGAGTCTGTAGTTGTCCAGTCCTGATCAGGATGTTTCAGCCCTGAGTGTTCCTACCTGATTTGGGCAGGGATTCAAACAGCGGGCTGAAAATCGTGCAGCGTTTTAGCGGCACTACATCAGAATATTTCTTCTTTTTGATTTGAGTAAAGAGCTCTGATTCTGTCTGAGTTTCTGACTGTGACCAGATGTCCAGGGTACCCTTCTTTTTATCAGAACGTCTTCATCCTGCCGAGGACAAACCCCGTTCTTCATCGTCAAAACACTTTGGAAAAAGGCTGCTCTCCCTCCGCCCTCCCTCCCTCTCCTCCATTTTGAGTTTAATCAGCCGATTGGCATGGGGCATCACATGAGCCAAGCTCCTAATCTGATTTCACACTTTCCCGCACTCAGACCCTGCTGCTGAAGTGGACTAGATTCTAGTGGATATGGCAGCGTCAGAGGTGCCTGTTTCAGTCCTGCTCCCCAGAATTCACTAACTTGCTCCATATATGCGCCTGTTTGTCTCTGCGCATTGCTGAAGGCTGCAGGTGAAGGATGTATTTGAACTGTGCCCAGTGGAGCATTTTATGACCTCCCCTCGCTTCTGTCTTCCTGAGTTTATGTTTTTGACTGATGCGTAGGAGATGTGGACAGGGTGTGGCTGCTGCCTGTCTCTCTCAGGACCGCCTTTTAAAGCTCGGTTAGCTGTGAGCTGGCCACGAACCTGCAGTGCTGTAACATATTATTGTGGTTGATGCATTGACATGTATGTATTTTTCTAGAGGGCCCCATCCAAGGTTGTATCCGTACAGGTTTACACTGTGTATAATCAGTGTGGTGTAGTCCTTGACCTTGTATTGTGAGTACACTGTGTGTTTCTTGGTACTTGTGGGATACAGAGAAGTATTTGGCAGTCACTGTTCTCTCCATCAGTTCCCTATTCTCCAGTAGGAAATCACAGCTCCCTTACTTAGGCCCAAATTCAGTATGATTTGCTTTGGTGTGGAGGTGCACTCTAAGTTTAGAGGTGAGAAGTTGAGAACTGGGTGCGGTTGAGATGCTACAGCAGAGGGGTTTGCATGTAGGGTGCACCAGTCCAAAGTAAGAAAAGATGTCTAATCTCCCCATTATTTACTTCCTCCCTGTGTGAGGCGACTCACTCAAGCCATTAGGTTTCACAGCGCACACAGGGGAGCTCACGTGCCCATTGTTAGCCCTGCTTTAGGTCCATCAGCACTCTGGCTGATTTATTTGGCTCCAGCTCCTCTGTGCCTACGGATCTAGTTTCTGCCTGGCTATTATGTGGTGCCCCGGAAACTGCAGCCAATACACAGAAAGCTGCAGCTACTGTCTAATGGTTACAGCATGGGAGAAGAAAATCATTCATTGCCATTAGATTACAGCCACACTGATTCACGGCTATTGGTATTGGCCTGCCCTAATGGGAATCAGACAAGAGGTTTGATAGCCTTTGTGTGTATAGTGCAGTTTGTATCATGCTACCTACGGTGGTGGATAAATGGTTGTTTTGAGAGTGCAGAGTTGACCGTCATTAGGCCAGATGATAAATAGCTGCTAAGTGGCTCTGTCAGTCAGGGGAACACACAGACACTGTCCATGCATCCATTTATCCATCAGTTCCAAATGTGGTTAAGATAACTGCTGCACTTCTGTTTATGGCTTCTATTAGGTGATATCTGGAGTTTATCTAATGTTCTGAGTTGTGTCGTTTCTTTGTATCCAGTGATGTTTCATGGCCCGCCTGCTGCCAAGATCAAACGAGAGCTGACTCCCTCCAAAGAGTTTTCTCCCTGTCGCCAGGACAGGAGTCCCATGCTCTCCGGAGAGAAGTGCCTTTACAGCTACAGGTATGTTAGTCATTGCATCTGTAGCAGTCAGCAGCCCGTGGATGGCGTACTGATTATCACTCTCAATTGAAAGAGTTGTGACTTAACCTGTCAACTTTGCCCCATCTTTCCTTCAGTGCCTGTGACAGGAAGCCCACACATGGGTTTAAGCCATTAACTCCCCCCTCCACACCAGTGTCACCTTGTGGCGCCACCAGCACAGCAGGAACGCTCCCACTGTGTGAGCAGAACCCCTCTCCTCACCCCCATGTAGCCAATCCGAATATAGGGCCCCGTCCACTACACGTACAACAGCCTGTATCTGCGAGTGCAGGCTCTCCCAACCAGCAAACGCTCCCAGTCCACAGCCACAGCTCGCCATTTGCCATGCCCTGTGCCCCCATCAGCCAGGATGCCAGTAACTTCACACCCGAGCACAGGTGAGCACTCAGTTTAAATGAGTGTGGGATATTAGCTTTTTGTGTTCCAACATAGTCTTACTGTGAGCAGAGTTTCCAAAAAGAGCCTCCATCACATTGTCTTGCCTCTTCCCCCTACATCTTCAGGTTCCAGAGGCAGATGTCAGAGCCATGTCTACCTTTCCCCCCATCAGAGAGTCAAGGGCTCCCCCAGTTCTTGCCACAGCCTCCCTGCAGCAACAATAACAGCCTGCAACGTGACGGGCGTCCACCATACCACCGGCAGATGTCAGAGCCTCTGGTGGCTGTTCCACCTCAGGGCTTCAAGCGAGAGCTCATCGATCCACGGTACACTGAGCAGGGCGTCCCCACCATGGGTCCCCCAGGTCCACCCCCAGGTCCTCCACGTCAGACAGCTTTCCACCCCATGGCCATAAAGCAGGAACCTCGTGACTTCTGCTTCGATTCTGGTAAGTAGCAGTGTTTAGAGCAAAGTGGTGGCTGATAAAATAAGTTAAGAAGAGTTCATTTCTTCTCAAGATGTCTCTGTTTGTCTGCGCCTGCTCAGTGAGGATGTCCCCTTGCTAGCTGTATGAAAGTTATTGTCTAGGGCTGTGTGTGAGAAGAGCAGACAGAGGGTGAGGAATGTGCCTGGCCATGTTTGTTCTGGGTACTAACAAATGCCTGTGAGTTTTAGCATGCAGCAGAAGCCTGAGCACATAGGTACACACACACACACACACACACACACTCTTAAAGCCTAATCTGCATCATTCCTCCAGAGTCACACCAGTGAAGTGAAAGTAGGTCTTTTAGCTCAGCGTAAGCCTCTAAGGGCAAGAAGTAAATGGGTCATAGAGTCAGGTGCAGAGAACCTGGAGCCTACCTGGAATAGATCTAGGTAAGTGCACACAGAGGACTTAGTGGCCTGCAGCACAGCATGCTGATTGCAAGAGCCTGGAAAATCTAGACTTGGTTTGCACAGAATTCACAGAGGTGCCAGTCCTCTCCCAGGACTCCTCTCAGTGGCGTCAGAGTTGCTGTTTACTCACGTGGTATAAATCAAAGAAGCCAGAGCAACTGTTGGTGCATTGTTTGATCCTGACGCCCCCTCACCCAGCTGGTGACCCTGCTCTGCTGCTGCCTTAACATCCTTGTTTCCTCAAATTCTGCAACTTTTTTTTTTTTTTATCCTTTCTCATTGAGTCACTCGCATATACTCGTTCTTTTTCTTGCTGGTGTGTGACTGGCTGGCCGGTCAGTGATGTAATGGCAAATCCTCTTAGCTTCTTATGGCTTTTTAAATAACCTACATCACAGAGGCCTCACATCTTTAGATGGATGGCTCATGGAAGATGAGCATGTTCGGCATACCAACGTGGAACATATTCTCAGAGCACTGCTGGGTGGTCCACAGAACGTGCCACAACCATCCATGTAAAGAGAAAGCCACAGTGTAAATCCATGCATGATCAGTCTTTGAGAAAGGAAGTTTCCACAGTTACTTTGTTTTCAATTGTTTCTTTTTCTCTACATGCTTGGTGGGACTTGACAGTAATGGTTACTCCCTGCGGACCTTTTCCTAAGTAAGAGCAAGGAGAGAGAGACTTAAAGCAGCACTAATTCAAGATTGATCTGTGATTTTTCTTATCAGTAGACAGGAAGCAGAGTAATGGGTGGGGCTGGAGACACTGCAAACAGAAGACAGGCCTTGACCCCTCGGGGGGGGGGGGGGGGGGACAGGCATAACTGTCATTGACATTTAATGCAGCCACCATGGTGCTAATCCTTTTTTAAGGTTTTGACAGACATGCAGTGAATGTTGTGCATTGACGAACATGGCCATTGGTTGGACAGAAAAGCAACCACTACATGTTTTGACCATTCATATCCATACTGAACATTGCGACTTAACATGCTAACACAGCTCCGACTGCAGATAGTGTATCAAAGCTATGTGCCTTTGTATACACTGGCAGGGCTCCAAATCTCTCTGTCAGCTGGGAGGTGCACTTTTATTTATTAGTACACATTTGATAAGACTGAGATGTTTCTTTTCTAAATTTATACATGTGTCTTCTTTACAGAAGTGCCTAACTGTCAGTCATCCTTTGGGAGAGCGGGGAGCTTCTACCAGAATAACCATGAAAGTAAGTTCATGTTGTTGTCCTTTTGTCTCCGATGTTTACATGCATTTATTAGTAACGTCCATTCTTTGACCCTGAACCTTGTGACTTACTGAGCTGCTGAAAGCTCAGCATGGTGAGAGAATAGTGCAGCAGCATTTGACTGACAGGGGAAGTGGATCTGTCAGTGAAGCCAGTGTAGCTGCTCCACACATAGAGAACATTTCTCACATCAGCAGCTGGCGGAAACTCAGTTCTATGCAGGCCTCTACTCTTGGGAAGCTGCCTGGTTATATTGATCTATCTGCAGTTTGGATCTGTGGGTTGAACACGGGCACGGTTTCCTGCGCTCTTTGATCTGATCCTTGCTGTATTTCTTTCATTTTTCCATTTCAGGCTTCTCCTTCGACAGAGATCCTCAGCTGTACTTCGATGATACCTGTGTGGTCCCTGAAAGATTAGAAGGTAAGACTGAAAAACACAGTTAAAAAAAAAAAAAAACATTCAGTAGAAACAGAAAAAACATGGTTTCTGCAGTACAGCATGCTCATAAAGTAGGAGTCGAGTTCTTTGACTGCTCATGGTGCATAATGAACAGCAAGTCCACTTCACAGTCACCATCTGGCAGGAATGTCTCACCACACTGTGGCCTGGTGCTCTCTCTCTCTCCCCTTCTGCCTCTTCATCTCTGTCTGTTCTCTCTTGTCCTGCTCCTTCCTTCTTCTTCCACTCATAGGTAAAATAAAACAGGAACCCTCTGTCTATCGTGACGGACCTCCCTACCAGCGCCGGGGGTCCCTGCAGCTCTGGCAGTTCCTGGTCACTTTACTGGACGACCCGGCCAATGGCCACTTTATAGCCTGGACTGGTCGTGGCATGGAGTTCAAACTAATTGAGCCTGAGGAGGTTGGTCCCGGTTGCACTCTTATCTTCTCTCGTGTTTTGCACATAAACCTTTGAGACTGATGCTGCGGATTTGTAACCCATGGACTCCGTCTTGCAGGTGGCTCGTCGTTGGGGCATCCAGAAGAACAGGCCAGCCATGAACTATGACAAGCTGAGTCGCTCGCTGCGTTACTACTATGAGAAAGGCATCATGCAGAAGGTAAAGGCACGTTCACCTTTTCTATTTTCTCCCACTACCCTCTCCTCCAGCAATCGTGTGCTGTTTAGGAGCTTAAAATAGCAAAGATGGGGATATTTGATTATAGCCATCAGGAGGCTTCTTGTGCAGAGTCTTATCGTAGCCAGTGGCTAAATTGTTTCAGTGAATTCTAACTTGCAGGCCTCATCTGTTCTGTTCTTCTTTTACTAGATATATTGAATGTTTGGTGTTTGCTGCCTTCAGTCAGATCAGGCTCCAGACAAATTAAGTCTTAAATTAGATTTGAAAATATAGCGTAGGTGGATCGGTTAGGGTGTTGTTCAGGAGTCAGATTACTATACAGTACTGTTAAGAGTCTGCAGAGGAAATTGCACATTTATCCAGTAAATATGATGTTATTCATGCACTCAAAAAAACATTGTTTGTGTTGTTTCTCAGGTGGCTGGTGAGAGGTACGTATACAAGTTTGTGTGTGATCCCGAGGCTCTCTTCTCGATGGCCTTCCCCGACAACCAGAGGCCCAACCTGAAGGCCGACCCAGACAGTCTGCAGGGGTTGGACGACGACACTGTGCCCCTCACCCACTATGACGAAGCCGCTCCCTACCTGGTGGATGCTGGGGAGCCGTGCGTGCCGGGCTTGCCCTTCTCAGATAGCTACGGCTACTAATAGACCTGATGCACATTACACATGTACACACAAACACTCCCAAAATTTCTCGACGCCCACTCTTAAAATCCAGAGCTGGAACTGTTGAGCCACTTGGAAGGAAAACCTCACACTCTGTTCCTTCAGTTCCCTCTCCTGCTCCCTGGAAACCCTTCATAAAGCTCCCCAGCTACAAATGAACAAGGGAAAAACTTGCAACAGCTCTTCTACTGCACCAACACACAAGAGAGAGAGAGAGAGAGAGAGCAAGAGAAAGGGAGAGGGTTGTGAAACCAGTGAGGGTGACCTGGACTTGGTAGCTCTGCCCACCTTACAAGCCTCCTGAAGTAAGGCAGGTTGCTATGGAGACCAAACAAAATGAGGTCACAGCCTGCCAACTTTAAAAGTACTGACAGACCCTCCATTTGTACAAGACGACGAGACTTGTTCCACTTCAGATTTTGTGACAATCTTCTTTTCTTAAACCTGATCAACTCACCAACAGAGTAAAAACAAAAAAAAAATTTAACAAGATATTCTGTAGTTGCCTTTCTGGGTCCATTTCCCCATCACCACATCTGAACTGTGAGATCCGTTAAAAAGGGCTTTAACTTGCAAAAACGGATTAAAAAACAAAACCTATTCTAAACCCACAAATCAGTTTTTTTTGTGTTTTTTGTGTTTTTTTTTTTTTTTTTTTTTTTTTTAAATGTGCCAGCTCTTCTACAGTTTTGTTGAGACTTCAGAGACCCCGAACTCTCAGGTTTCTGGGGTGTTGCTGTATTTCAGGCTAGCTGGTTGGGCTGCTCTCTCGTGTAAATGTTATGTTCTTGTATCTGCTTCTCTATAAGAGACTTCACCCTATGGCAGGAGCCCACAGTCTATACAGTACACTTCTCTCAACCTCTGTTCAGATATGATCGGCTCCATCTAAAAGGGATACAGAAAGCGATTACATATTTTTCCAGAAGACTGATAATTCATAAAAGCCTAAGACATTATTATGTATGATAAATGGTCATGTTGCTCCTTTTTGTATTTCTGTCTGGGTGCTTACTGTTTCCTTAGCAGTGTACTAGTTCCTCTGATGCACCAGTATGGCAGGAGCATCAGGATGTTGCATGCAAAAAAGCAAAAGGGTGAAAAGTTGACACCTTCAGTTGGACACCTTTCTACCAATGACAGGAGACCTCTACTTTTCTTTGCATGGTGTAATCAGTCAAGACTGTCCACTAACATATCGCATTACTGTCTTTGGACAAAGAAGATGTTTGTGATTTTCTTAGCTTTTTTGTGGTCATTATCTCTTTCTGAATGGGGCAAAGACAAACTTATATAAAGTATATATTTTTGCTATAAGGCTGCATTTGTTTTGATTTAATGGATAAGCTGTATAGGTCTGGCTCTAATAGACGTACCTTTTTAAAACCCAATCTCAGTCCTTGGGATGCTCCTACTGCAGACTGTTTCTTTAAAGTGGTTTCTGTGTTGGGCCTAAGAATGGATGAGAAGATGTTATTATCCTGCCTTTAGGTGTGTGTGTGTGTGTGTGTGTGTGTGTGTGTGTGTGTGTGCGCGCGCGCATGTGAAGGCCCAAGCTCTGGCCAAGGCCACAGTGAAGACACACATATGATGGGATCCACTCTGAGCACAGGGATCGTCTGCACTTGTACAGGCTTCAGTCCCCTCACCTTACAACGTGCTTCTTACACTGCTGAGTTGATGATCATCTATACTGGGTACAATAAACACTCCTCTATGGTTCACTGCCTGCAGTCTTGGTGTGTTTCTTCATGTGCTCCCCCACCTCCCCGCTCCTGCTTGCAATAAGTCTGTCAGCTGACTGGCTGCTGTGGTCTGGCATCAACTGTGCTTGACCTGGCTGATTCATGAGTCACATGCCTCTCCTTTCTGATGCATTTCTTGGTAAATGATTTTGTTTTCCCCTGCGGCAAGTGTGTTTTAAGGTTGTGTACAAGCAATAATTCATTGCATGTGCACTGTTTAATTTTCATAACTCTAACTGTTACTTAAGCTAATTTGAGTATTTTAGCAGTAATGTGTAGTGTTTTTTTTTTGTTTGTTTTTTTTAACAAATCCAGATGATGATGATGATGATGATGATGATTAAGTTTAATTTACAGTACCCTGACACACAAGGGGAAGGTACTTTTGGAAATAAAACCACAGTATGTTGAGTGCTTTTGGCTGCTGTTAATACACACAGTATCACAGTCTACAAGAACAATCTATTCACCATTTTAATATTTATGGATTAGTTATACTTTTGTGTTCCCATGGGCACGTGTGAATAACCAGTAAATAATTCACAGCTGGACACCATAAAACCTACCGTGAAAAGTATTTTACACAAGGAGACGTTTCTGACTTTGCTGTTTGCTGCTTATTTGAGTTTGTGGAATTATTCATGAGGTTCAAGTATTAGATTTGTCTGAAAGCACAAAGTAAGCTATAAATATTAAAATGTTCAATCTGTGCTCCCATGCTCTACGACCCGAGGTTAAAGTGTAATCCACAAGCTGAAATAACATCAGGACAAATGAACTTTGATTTAAGGGTTTATGCATTAAAAATATTAAAGGTTGTCAAAGTATGTTTAGCATCCTCACATTTTACACTTACACTGTGCATATTCCTAAATTAGTATTATTCTTAATATACAGTATATGAGGCATTATCATTAACATATAATTACATGTTATTAGATTTATTTTTAACCAGATTAACACACAACATGAGGCTGTATAATATTTAAAACACTGAGTAGAAATACACAATAGGCTAATAATTACTTAGTTTCAAAAGTTTCCCTTTCCATTATATTAATGCATGCACATTTAAGTGATAAGTGAATTTTAGAAACTTATTTTGTATGTAAAATCTTAGAAATGTAAATAGCAACCAAAGTATTTTTATTTATAGAGCACCTTCCTAAAATAGGATTTATATTTATAAAGTGTTTTACAGAGAATGAAAACGGTGAGGACATGTCTAACAATAAAAACAACATACACCATAGGACAAGATTAAAGTACAGTGTAACTAAAGCCATCACATCAATGTAGTGGACTAAAGTATTTCCCTCTGAAATGATGTGGAGTGAAGTAGCATTAAAAAGAAGTACAGCTCAGAACCGGACCTGAGTCAATGCACTGTATGTTTTGAGTTGGCCATTGGCTCTTATTAAATTGTGTATTTGTCTGTGAACACTGGGTGGACTTGTGAGTTACATGACGTTTCACAACTTGTAATATCTGTTTCATTTTCCCAGCTTACCTGAAGCCTTTCTTTGTACTGTGTCTGTCTTGTAATATCACTGTGCTGTTAAACTTGTCGCCAGCAGAGATACATAGCATGCTGGTATCTGATAAGTAGACTCAGGCACAGTTTTGATGGCCAGCAGCACTCAGTCTGGTGTTGAGTCAGAGCCTTATCAAACCACAGTGTAAAAGCCAGTAACACAGCCTGGCAGGCAACTCACCATTGATTGAACAAGCAGAGTGCCTTTCAATACTATGAAAGCCCTTTTAGTGTGCTCATGGGAAGTGCCCTGCCTTGATATTGTGTATGTGAGAGTATAGCTGCTGCCAGCACTCATAACAGATGCTTTTTTTGGAATAAACTTTACTCCTAGCTATGTTTTGTGTTTTCCTCTTTCACTGAGAGCAGCTGGTGGAGGTGTGTGTGCGGGTGGCCTCGATCAAGACAAATTTAGAAAAGTTCACTTCAGGTTGACGTATTTGACTAGTGGAGATATTGTCGATCATGTTAGTTCATATCACAGCCCTATCATTGCAACACTGTGGCACTGTGACCCTTCAGAAAACCCTTCTCTTTTGTCTGATGAATCAATACAAACAAGTGTGTATTATTTTAAAAATTCAGATATGAATATTCACACCTTAATTGTGAATTTTCTAGAGGACACCTCCAGTCGTCTTGACAGACTGAGATGGAACAATGCATCACTGTCACAAACACACCTTGAAACTGTCCAATCACTTTTCACCTTGCAAACAGTAGTTTGACAAAACTAATTTCAACTCAGGCTCCACTCACTAGCTTTTTCCAGTGTAAACAGACTTGTTGTTTTGTTATACTGTATGTCCAGCATCTCTGCATTGACACGCCCCGATGAATCAGTCTAAGTTTTAACCCTTGTTTGAACTAGAAATGCTAGCAGCTCTGTGAAGCTGCACACAGGCAAAGTGCTCTTTTAAGCTAAATGCTAACAGGTTAGCGGGTTTAATGTAAACTATGCTCACCATCTTAACTTGTGTGCTAATTAAACCAGAGTATTGGATATATTCAAATTTTGACTTGTTGGTGACGCTACTTCAAAATTCAGTCAAGCCAGTTTTTTTTTATAGTCCCATATCACAAATCACAACTTTGCCTCAAGGGGCTTTACAGACTGTGTAGCATACCATACCCTTAAGAAAAAAGCAGCAGAAGAGGCATCCCACTTCTCACAGACATACAATATATTCAAGGATCACCTGAATCCCTAAAACATCAGGGATCACCTTAGTTATTAAAACTTATCCTGAGGGGAACTTGAATGTTTGTACTAAATTTCATGGCAATGCATCCAGCAGTTGTTGAGACATTGCACTGAAAACATAGAGTAGCTATGTCAAATGTACAGTGTTGCTGAAGGGCAAGTTAGAGGATCATCAAGCTCAGTAAGCTTCATCCTTTTGGGACTGTTGATGCCTGTACAAAATTCTATCCATCTGACACGATTTTGGAATATTTCTGCCTGGACCAAACAACAGTGCCTTCCCTAAAGCCATGCCACTCCCCACCCATTACCTAGCTCTGTATACCTTTTCCCCTCCCTACTAGAACACAACACAGAATGCCTCATTCTTGTCCAGCACCACTTACTGACCTGGCAGAAGCTAACACCATGCTAAACCTATATCTGATACATGGCCCTAGGCTTGAGCAGGGAGGGAAGTGGACAAACCAGAAGGGTAGTCCTTGACATGACCACTGGCTGCTTCAGAGTAAATTACTGATCCAGATACAAGACGAGGCAGCTCGAGTGTAACGATTTCACCTTTGAATCTTCAGACCATGGCAGGCACTCACACACAAAGCCTCCATCTGCTGTAGTTTGAGAGAGTGAAGCACTCTGTTCTGGCTACGACTGCCTAGAAAATGTGGGTCATACTGCCGGGAAGGGAACAGCACAAAGTCTTCACATGAATTGGCCAACACGCTGTGTTCGCACAATTCTAATTACCATGGTGAGATCTTGCTCCTTCAACTCTGTTACATAACTGATTTCTCACAAGCACACACACACACCCAAGTTGTTATGCATTTCAGATTTTCATAAGACCAAGAAGGCGTCCATATTATTTTACATTGACCATGGCTGCCCTCTGGTGGATAGATACATCAGAGTGTACACAACCTCATAAAACTGAATTAAAGAGCATTCAAGTTTAAAAAGAAGTTTGTGTAAGGACGTCTTCATTATCTGTTTACTTCCGTTTACTGTTTATTTACAAGTACCACTTGCTGACAAAGCACCACTGGTGAATAGAAGTTAAAGGGTTTTGATGTCCCTTAGAAATAATTCTTTCACCATTACAGCAATAAGTTACTCTCTTGTTCTTTTTCAGCAGGCGTCTTTAGCTAAGTTTCATCAGTTGTAACAAAGGTGACAGCTATGTTCTATCAGCACCGTTGAGGATTAATGTGGAAACTGATAGTCTATCAGAAGTCTGACTTAACAGCCTTCCTCAGAAAATGTAGTTTGTCCAATTCTCTTGGAAATGTAGATGTTACAGTATCATTTTTCTGGAAATTTCATACATGATAGTACTTAAACCTTGATACTGAATGTTATAGAACATTGAACATAACCCCAGAATCTTATTTCCAATTAAATATAACTGGTGTATACTGCACTGGTTTATGAGAAGTGAACCATTTCATTTCACCACCCAAAGAGACTTAACAGTACTTAACTGTTAATGTTTGTTTGAATGGATTTAATAGCTCTCACATTTCTTTCAGTCTGCAGCTACATACAGCCTGTGTTGTGTTGGCTGCAATGGAAAACAATGATTGTATGATATGTTACACAGTCCAGCAAAGCATCTGATATATGTTTTGTCATTTCTGTTGATTTCAATTTCAGTGGAGAGATTCAGACTTTGCAACATAAAGTTGATGATGAGTTTTTCATCATGCAGAGTCAAGTGCAAACCACCAGGTTTATTAGGAAGTAACTGACTTAACAACAAAAGATAAAGCAGTCAGACATTTACCGCTCTGTAAACGTTTCACAATTGTAAACAACACATAGTGATAGATATTGCAACTGAATTCTTCCCAGGCTGGAGCTTCTTTCTGTTTTTGTTCCTTTACATTGTGGGTGTAGTGTGGGAGCTGAGAACTGAACCTGCTATAATATTTGTTTTTCACATTGAATTTATCCAGCAGTACAATGAGGTGCTGAACTGAAGTGAACTGCACAAAATAAAATGAGGTACTTTTCAGACTGGGACATGAATGTTTGTTCTGCTGGTACAACAATACAGTCACTATTGTGAATAATTGTCTTCCCTGTGGCTGTTGGGAGAAAACCTCAACAGCAGGATCCTTGAATGGTGAGCAGGAGTGTGACCTCTAACAATAAGGGTATAGAGCTTGAAACTGTGCAACTAATTTACTTTATCATAAGTATTAGATACTTTCCTCTAGAGAGACTTTAATCATTTCAGCAAAGATCCTAAACCCTGAGACATCTGCACCATAACCACTTCACCAGCATGTCAATGCTAAACAACACTTGGAATTACTGTAAAACAGAGTAATATATTGAGTTTGGTATATTCTAAATTCTGTTAAAATGTTGTGTATTTTTGTGTTTTTACTTAATGTAAGACTGATGGAAATATACAGTTGGGTGTTTTGTCTCTTACATTTAAACTGCATGCTACAGAGATTTGAAATAAAAATTTGCATGTTGTGTGCCACTAGTAAGAGTTTTGAAGTTTTGGTGTGAACTCAATAAAGTATTAAAACAGGGTGTGCCACAGGAGTTAAAGAGGAGGACAAAAATAAATGGTGGAGATATTTTTCTTGTAAATGAGGATATTTGGGAATGTTTGTTCACCTTATAGATTTTATACTGACATTTCAATGGGACCAAAACTGTGACTTGTGCAATGATGGCAGTCTTGGTTAGAAAAATACAGTTATTCCTAAAATACATTTTGTTTATATGTGAATAAAATGTGAAAAATAATAAAGAAAATACATTTAGTGTATAGAGGAATAATTTTTTTACTGTGTTTTTGCAAAAAAAAAAAATTATTATCCAGATAACAATGGGATAGAAAACATGTAGTTCAACTGTAAAATAGTAAAAGACACAGTGTAAATGCTACAGAAGAGGGACTACTTGTTGAAGTTTAAAACACAAACACACACAACACACACAGGACATGCTATAATGAAACTACTTCATGAAACTAAAGTAAGGTGAAGATGTTTAACTAAGAAATGTCTTATGCCAGCCAGCTCTTCAGGCTATAGTGGGGAATTCCATCTGATGAGGGCCTTGTTGAAACAAGGTCACTGTTATTACCCCAGTGCAATTAAATATTCTTTTCAATGATATTTAGTGAAACTGGCACAGGGTTAGGGTTTTCCCTGTTTAGTGGATAGTGAGGCAAAACAACAAAACAGGTTTTTGTAAGGTTCAACAAGTTAAACGTGAGACTTTTAAAGACCACTGAAAATGCAATTTATTATCTATTTCATGCAAATGCCATCAAAGTATGAAAATATGATGGAAAACCGGTGGAAGTGATACAACCTAGAACAAGTTATTATTATTATTGTTGTTGTTGTTGCTAATTTCCTGAGTGTTTGGCGGTATTGCTTTAAGGGCTACATTTTGACAAAAATCTCATTGGGTGGACTGATCCTTTAAACGCCACAGGACACGGTGTAACGTCAGTACCACTTAACTCAGATTAGCCACCGTTTATAGCAGTTTGCCAACAGCAAGTAAACAACAGAAGAAGAAGAAGAAGAAGAAGCAGCCGTCCTTTATAGACATGGGTAACCTAATATAGCCAAACTAGCTAGGTCTACGAATTCGGTCACATATCGTAATTGAAAGTCACAATTTCTTCGGAATATTATTTTCTGTTTTTGTAAAGGTGGCGAAATTGACAGCACAGCAGGTAACAAGCATTTAACATTATAATTAAAGGTTTAGCATTTAGACAAAGAAAGCATTGTTCTTCGTACTTTGATATTTGTGCCGCTTTAGCTAGCTTGTTAGCTAATCGTTAGCGTTAATTGTCAGTCATAATGGAGTCACAAGGGGGGCGCTTTGCTTTGACGACCCCACCGACTGCTGATATAAATCTTTGGAGGACTACTCCAAAGGCTGTTTTTCAGACGATGTGGCCTTGCTGCCCACTCACTCGACCCGACGGGGTGATGGTTCATAGGCCTTCGTATGTGCCTAGTGTCTGTACAGGTGCGGCGGGAACGCTGCTGGCGCCCTGTTTTTACAATAGGGTGATTAAAACGCCAAATCCAAGTAAGTGCCCGACGCCACTGACGTTGAGAAACACCAACGTTATGGCAGTCAAAAGTGATTTCGACGGAATAATAGGTTAACCCTCTATTTAGGTCAAATATATAACTACTGTAAGCCTTTGAGGTGGCATTGGTCTCAGGCATTTGACATTTTGCTGCTGCAGGAGACTCTGATTATATAAAATTGTTTATGCCTGGACTCGAGATTTTGTTGCATTTAAAAGTGCAGTCACGTTGGTGATTCCTAGTAATTTAGTTCCAATATTTGAGCAGGTTGTTGTTTTTAACAGTCATCCATTTAACTGTAGTTTCTCTGTCAACAGGTGAGTACAGGAAGTTCTGTCTGGACAGGTACCTCTAGTTACAGTATGTCACTACAATAAACAGTGAGTAACAAGTATTGATTTGTTGACCAAGTGCTGTTGATCTTCATTTTCCAGGTGTTTGTTTGAGTTTGTGAATGCACATGTTTATCTTGGGTTAACTGACCGAAGGTTGCTAGGCTGGTACCTCCATTTGTCTCCAGAGGACAGAAAGATCATACAAGGTATGTATGTTCCAGAGGGCAACTGATTTCAACTTAACTGCTTAATATCTGGCCATGAAATCTGTTACTGCCCTCACTAACTATCGGAGCTGAGTTTAAGCTCTGTATTTCATCTTGTTTCATATACGGTATGTAAGTGTCTGTTAATATGGGAGGGCAATTGGCCAAATGGGAGTAAAAGTCGTATGTAATTTTTCTCTCTTAGATGGAGGAGGACTTCACCAGTTTATGCAAAGACATTCTGCCTTAGAGCTGTCTAGGCATCATGTTTCTGTGAGGCGTAAGTCTCTTAAGGTGCTCAGCTTTTATTGACAAATGTGTATTGATAAGGACAAAATATCATTTACAATCACTGCAGATAAAACTGGAAATTACAGCTCTGTTCAGCCGACTGTGACATCTGACAAACACAAGTGTGTCTCACAGTAAATGCTGTGAATTGATAACACAATACATCAAATGGAGCTGTGATTGATTTCTGAAACTGTTGTCTTCTCAGATCTAAAATATCCGGAGCAAAGACCTGCACGTGTGGTAATATGTAAATTTTTAGCACTGCCAGTGATGCCCATAATTTTTCTTATTTAGATGTCTTTTAAAAGAGAAAACTGAGATTTTAAAGGCATTCAGGTTTTTTACACTAGTCTGTCACAGGCAGTGGTATGGATAGGTCAACAGCTGTTGAAGCTCAGGTTACACGTACCGCGGATGGGGAGTGAGTCATGAGCTTGTCAAACTGAGACCTGAGTTAACTCTTTAAATTAAAACACAGCAAACAGAAGCTTTGTGTGTTCACCGCCCACTGCTCTTTCAATTACCCAGCGTCTGAATCGCTACCAGTGAGTAGCACAAAACACCCTGTGTCACGAAATGGACTCAATCTCATTTCACACAAGTTTTTGTAGAGCCAGGTTCTCAAACTGAACAGAAACAGAAATCTGTTATAGTGAACTGTGACAAGTATACAGCTGCCATCCAGTGGAAGAATTGTTGTCTTTGCATTGTACTGCCTGGATGACTAAATGTAGAAATAATTGAAAAACATTTGTCTAGGACTCGGCTTAATCCTTGTCTGGGAGTCAATTTCCTAGTCAAACGAGGCTAATAAGATTTTTATTAAATTACTGTTTCTTTGTTCCTCGTTCAAGGAATGCCCCATACATATTTAGAGCAGGGGAAGCTGGTCAATAACGGGAAGGACAATTTCATAATGCCTGGCTGTAGAAACAGCAGGGATGGACCACAGCTACGTGAGGAGCTCTGTCAAAACTTCCACACAGCTCCCAACAGTCCCAGAACACAGGAACCAGCCTATCACAATGCTCACAGAGTGAGGGTTTAAACACTTGTCTGCATGTTTAAAAATGGCAGCTAAAGTTCTAACATTGGTGTAGTCTTCTGCTGTTGTATATGTGCAGTTCACTTTGTTCCTCGTTCAAGGAATGCCCCATACATATTTAGAGCAGGGGAAGCTGGTCAATAACGGGACGGACAATTTCATAATGCCTGGCTGCAGAAACAGCAGGGATGGACCACAGCTACGTGAGGAGCTCTGTCAAAACTTCCACACAGCTCCCAACAGTCCCAGAACACAGGAACCAGCCTATCACAATGCTCACAGAGTGAGGGTTTAAACACTTGTCTGCATGTTTAAAAATGGCAGCTAAAGTTCTAACATTGGTGTAGTCTTCTGCTGTTGTATATGTGCAGTTCACTTTTTTTGGTAAAAAGATGAATCATACAGGATTTTTTTTTTAGGGTTTACCACTGTCCCAGCTGAATAAAGAAAGTTCGGCATGGCAGGTGGCCAGCAGTGCAGCTGTGTGCAGGGACCCAGCAGCCCTGGAAAGCTTCTGCCCGGACATGGAGCTGGAGAGATGCAGACAGGAAGAGAGAGGAAACCCTGAGCTTACCAGCTACAGGCCAGTGACGCAGAGCCAGCCTGCGAACTGCAGCTTTTTAAACAACAACATCTTTTTAAAATGAACATTTCAAATATGTATATCTGGAGATTATAAATCATCATTGTAATTTATCACTGCAAAAACTAGTCTAAAACTCCAAGGTAAACCATTTTTTTTTAAGGGTTTACCACTGTCCCAGCTGAATAAAGAAAGTTCAGCATGGCAGGTGGCCAGCAGTGCA
Source organism: Monopterus albus (assembly GCF_001952655.1). Lineage (NCBI taxonomy): Eukaryota > Metazoa > Chordata > Actinopteri > Synbranchiformes > Synbranchidae > Monopterus > Monopterus albus. Next base: position 285,298 of record NW_018128146.1, on the reverse strand, counting down.
GCTGTGTGCAGGGACCCAGCAGCCCTGGCAAGCTTCTGCCCGGACATGGAGCTGGAGAGATGCAGACAGGAAGAGAGAGGAAACCCTGAGCTTACCAGCTACAGGCCAGTGACGCAGAGCCAGCCTGCGAACTGCAGCTTTTTAAACAACAACATCTTTTTAAAATGAACATTTCAAATATGTATATCTGGAGATTATAAATCATCATTGTAATTTATCACTGCAAAAACTAGTCTAAAACTCCAAGGTAAACCAAACCAAACCATACTACAAAAGATATTTTTGATACATCTTAATGCCACAGCTTTTGTGGCTTTAAATGGCTTTTAATTTCTAAAGTTAATACATAACAAACTTGGATCTTTTAAATTTGGCATCACAGGACAGGGTTTCGATTTGATTTGTGGTGTGAATGCACATCTTTGGTGAAAGTATTTAATGTCTGTTGCTTTGTGTTTTCGTCTGTTTGTAAGATTAATTCCTATTGATATGAGCATTGATTGTTTTGTGTTACAGGTCAGAAAGGCCATACACTGGAAACAAGTCTCCTCCTGAGTACTGCAGCTTTTACAGCACCCACATGGATGCTACCGAGTACAATGATAGAAGCGATGTTCAGTCTGAGTCGGATCTGCTCGACTGCACTTTCAGCCCAGTGGAGATGAGCAACACAAAGGAAGGCTGTCAGGATGATATGGTCTATGCTAATGAGCACACTGTATATAATGCTGAAGCTAGCTTAAGCTTAGAAGATGAGAGTGACAACTTTCACAGCATAATGGAGGACGACAAGAGCATCCTAGTCTGTCTGCCAAGTAATGGTGTGAAAGCACATAACAGTGAGATTCAGTCAGGTCCAGTCACCACTGACGGTGAAACACTGGCAGCCAAGATGAACACTGCAGAAAAATACACCTCCCCTATGTCCTGCGTGCCCGTCTGTGACATTATGGTTGGGACTGAGCTGGTACCGTGTGCATCAGTTTCTACCCAAACCGATGATCCAGAAACAGTTGACAAGCACATCGTCACTGAAGTCCACATGGCAGATCTAGACTATCTCACTGGGGTAAGGTTGAAACCAAACAGCTGCCATTAGTAGTTGCCCCAGCAAAACATTAAATGACCCGTTTAAAATTTCAGGAACTTATAAAACTCAAGAAGGTTCAAGAGGAGCTGCGAGAAAAGGAGAAAATGAAAAGGTAACATGTCAGATACAGACAGTCCTGCATTAAATGTGTTCACAGGAATTTCTTCTGCAGTTATAGGACTAATATTTAATTATGTTATTATTTTGTCAGTTCTGGGTGTAGATTGAGAAAGGGGTGTGACTGTGTCCAGCGGGCTCAGCGGGCAGAGCTGTGCCTCCTGGCCCTGCAGTACAGCATGTGCAGGCAGCACTGCTGGAGACTCTACTATGCCTCTGCTGAGGCAGACCAACTCACCCCAGTGTGTGGAGACGCATATCAGAATCGGTAACCTCTGTTTCATGGTATCAGTTAATGGTAGTCAAACCTTATTATCCAAGTAGGTGTTTCTAATGCAGCTGCTGTTTACTTGTGTTGTTCCCTATCTCTGTAGGCCAATGGACCATCCTGCAAACATGTTAAGTGTTCTGAAAAAACTGGACTCTGACTATAATGGGATGAGGGAAAAGATCCTTCAAGGGGTTCCCCTGGAGCATCTTAATCCTCTGTCTGTTGATTCTTGGAAGATCACCATAGCAGCTAGTTACATCCCTGCACAGGTGTGACTCGGCCTGCTAAGCCAGTAAATACTTAAAACCATTTGATTGATAGGCGAGTTCATATATTTTAACCACAGCTGAAGCAATAATGGTCTAATAATCTGTTGTCTCTGTTAGATCATTGGTGATGTGCGGGGAAGTGTTTCCTCTTGGTATGTTAGCATATACATGTGTGATTGGACTCAGTTTAGCAGACTGGGAGCTTTGCAGACACTGTAATGTTGTCTTGTGTGATCCTAAGGAGCTCCAAGGAGCCACAGAAGGACAGAACCGAGAAGAGCAGTGGATGTCCTGATAATGAAAGCACAAAGGGCTGCCAGGTATGCCCGCACACTGAGACGTCACAGAAGAGTACTACTAATAAAAATTCCATGAGCAGCTTGGTGTTGCTTTATTACTGCTAATTGGGTTGAACAGCTCTGGTGTTTGACTCATTTCAGAGAAAGGCTAAACAAGCCAAGGAGAACAGTGATCCAAGGAGGGCAGTCACTTGTGTCCCCCAGGGTACGGGTGTTAACCATGGTGCACATAAGCTGGTAGATGAGCAGACACATAAGCTAAAAGACCTCTCATTGTAAATAGTTGCCTGAAGTAGTTTAAGTTAGAGGTGTGTCATTCTTGGTGTGGGCAGCAGCTGCATGCAAAGAGCTCGACATCAGCGAGGTGTGGTACGATGCTGTAGAAGATGTGGAGCCAGAACGTGCTGAGACAGGACCGGACCTAAATGTCAGGACCTATGGTAAAACACTAATGCTGCTTAAGTGGAGATTTTGAATAAATTCTGAATCAGATCCTTAGTGGTGAATTTGTAACTGCAGAGCGAACCACTGACCAGGACAAGACCTCAGCACTCTGTGTTTCCAGTGTACCCAGTAATGCGATGGAGGTGAGTGTGTTTCTGCTACTGACTACTCCAAAATGACCATATGTTTATGAGAATAACTGTAGCTGTCATATAATTAAATAATACATATTGGAAATTTTACATATCAGTTCAGTTTTGTAATGAGCCTTCATTTTAAATGCCAGTGAATTGTATGGTGCTGTTGTAGCCAGCAGAGGGCAGGACAGCCTTTAACAAACACTGTCAGAAGGATGATGTGCATTAGTCGCAATCTCAACAACACACTTGTAGATGATTATTCATTTTTCATAATCCTGTTTATATTTTATGCTTGATGTTGATGAAATTTCCTGTTCCTCCTTTTGCCAATAGACATGTATTCTCTGTCCTGTGTAGTTGATAACTTGTAGCCCAAGCATCAAGAACAGGAAGATGAGTCCTGTGTAGTTGATAACTTGTAGCCCCAGCATCAAGAACAGGAAGATGGTCTGCATCTCGCCCACAGCAAAAGGAACTTGTGTGCCCCAGCACTACGGCACCATGGGCGGCTTTGACACCCTGATGGCAGAGCTGACAAAGCATCACCCAGATGTTGGGAGGCAGCGGATTGTGGATGCTCTGGTGGAACTGAGGGCCAAGCACCATGGCATCCTCAGCAGCTTGCCCCTCAGGACTATTAGGGAGATGATGTCAGAGCTTCTGACCAGGCAGGCAAGCAGCTCACAGTTGTGAGAAAGCAGTGCTCTGTGCTTAAAAATATTTGAAAGTTATTGGTTAGAATAAAATCGAACCCCTCTAGTTCTTATTTACAACTTAATTGTTTTAATGAGGAGGAGCAGTTGATCTAAAAGAAGTCTGATGTTATCTTCATATGAGGAAGTCCAGAGTCTTAAAATGTTGTTAGGAAACAACAGGTACAGTTTAACACGGTGTGTTCCCAGGTAGCACCAGATTGTAACTGAGTGCAGGGTTTATTTTAGTTTCAAAAGTTGATAGATTTCAGTGTTAAAGGTTTCGCCTAGTGCTGTCTGGCAGTTTAATTTCTTCTAAAATTGTGTTTAATGTTGCATGCAGTTGTTTGTGCAGCAGCTTTTGTTTGTTTTCTGCCAATAAAAGTCTGACTGCAATATTCCCTTCTCTGCAGCTTTATTCTATTCTAATGCGAGTCCCTCTTTGAGTTTGATTCCAGGGCTTTATATTGCTCATGAAACCTGAAATGCTGAACTTTCAGTTAAGGAGAAAAGAAAGGCAGGAGGAGACTGGCTGCCTCTGAGCCACAGCTTGGGGTGCATTTGGTCAGTGGTGGATAGGCAACTGTTGGATGGTTGTAAATATGAGCATCTTGGTGGTTCATGGTGAATGCTAGTGTAAGAACAAGGAGAATGGCCGAAACAAGCCATAGCCCTCAGCAGTTACCGGACCGGTCCATGGGCGCCACCACTAGATGACTGTGCGCAACCTCAACATGGTACACACCGTTCAACCGAATAAGGAACGGGTTAATATAATCCTGAGTTGGGAATGGGCGGGGATTCCAGTTTGGACGTGTTCTGGATAAACCCAGCAAGCAACGTTCAACTGTGTTAAAGAAAAACACTGAAGGACTTGCATGCAATTATTTGTTTAGGTATTGTATCGTCGTTGTGCATGTGAGCGCTTCGAACTGGGAAGTGCCACGAAATTGGCAGGAGCTTTTGGAGTTGCTGTCGGCGATGGGTGAAGTAGTTAAGACGTGGAAGGCTGCAGGAGCGTCCGAGCAGAGAAACTCAACAGACTGGAGTTCAGGAAGTAGATCAACGGGACAGTGTGGAATGTTCGCTTCCTGGGAAATCTGAAACAATGGGAAAGTGTCCGTCCGCACACGGACCCTTCATCCTGAGCCGCCAATAGGCGCCTCGGCGGAGCTGACATGGTCTAGACATACACTACTGTTGTGGTGTGCACGGATTGACTGGACTAGATCCAATGAAAACTCGGATGAGAAAGTGATACATTGGCGCCTACTCGGATCGAAATTCAAATCTGGTATTTCACTAAGCGTTGATTAAACACGCCAAGTGACACCATGCGGAGCCCGGGGACGCGGATGTGGCGAGTGGCTCTGTGTTGCGTGCTTATGGAAACATTTGTGCACATTGCCAGAGGTAGGACAAAGCAGTCTTGTCTGATTTGCATTCAATCGCCGGTTGCCACTTGCTTGTTGGTGCAGCAGCCGTATCACCCAGTGAGTCGGTGTTTGGAGCAAACATTCGGAGCTACTGTAATCCGATAGCACATGGCGGCGAGAACACAATATTCAGTTGGCTCTGGGTAGTAGAGAATATTTGTCTCGCACTCATATCACCCTCTTTGGAACGAATAAAGAAACGATATCCTTTGAATACAGGCTACCATACACACGTACACCTTAAGCCTCATGTTATTTATAAAATGCCACCACACTGACGGAACAGGAAAAACAAACATCTGCGCGGACGTTTCTGTTTTGTCCAGCCGCAGACTGAATGAACCACAGAGCTGAATGGACATCCCTAAGGATACCCGCAAAAACTAAAATGTGTTGGATTGCAGCACAGTGGTTTTCGCTTTTTGGTCTTTATGGAAGTTCCCCGTTTCAGGCACTGTGCTGTACCCTTTATTCATGATCTTTTCCCCACCCTGTTTGTTTCAGGTCTCAACATTTGTACGAGTGGCAGTGCTACCTCTTGCGAAGAATGCCTTCTGATTCATCCCAGCTGTGCCTGGTGCGCACAAGAGGTATGGTTGTTTTCAAGACTCAAACACTGATATGGAGCTGTATGGTGGTATTAGGGTGCATATGAGTGTAGGCTACGTTCAGCTCGCTCTGGATGGTAGGAGTCTGCAGTTTCTATAGAACTGAAATAATAAATGTTGCCCACATGTGCATTATATTTAAACCCTTCGCCATTTTAATGGTTTACAATAGTGAGTAACGCAGCGTTTGTGGCTTTCCGTCCTTTAGGATTTTGGGAAGGGGTGGACTGTGACATCCCGGTGTGATTTTAGTCAGAACTTGCAAAAGAGGGGCTGTGAAGCGCGGTTCATTGAATACCCCACCAGCAGCATGTCTATTCTTCAGAACACGCCCTTGAGTTCTAAAGGGTCTGGGTCGGCCCAGTACGATGTTACTCAGATTATGCCTCAGAGGGTCTCTCTCAGTCTGCGACCAGGTAGGTGTTACAAACATGTAGAGGCAGTGCTTTTAATTGCATATGCATGACAAAACGTTTCCCTAAAGATAATACAAAGATTCTTTTCTCAAGTATTCCATGCTGAGTGAGTGAAACGGCTAACAGATTCTTTGTACCTGCAAATCCAGGAGGGCAGACATGGTTTGGGCTGCAGGTGCGGCAGGTGGAGGACTACCCGGTGGACATCTACTACCTGATGGACCTCTCTCTCTCCATGAAAGATGATCTGGACACTATCCGTAACCTGGGCACCAAGCTGGCCTACGAGATGGGAAAGCTCACCAGCAACTTCAGGCTGGGTTTTGGGTCCTTTGTGGACAAAAACATGTCCCCGTTCTCCTACACAGCACCCAAGTATCAAGAGAATCCGTGCAGTGGGTCTGTAGTGGATTTATCACATGTTTAAATGGGATGGTGTTTTGATGGTTTTTGGATTAAAATTTTAATGGATAGATTGTATTAATATATTTTTATGCATCTAGTTTAGAAATAGTGTGATAACATACTGTGTGTCTACTAACCAATTGTAACTGTGAGGTTGAGCTTAACAGCTGTTCCTTCTCTATGTAAATGAGCCACAGAAGGTGGAAAGGAAATCCTGAAATAATTGTTTTCACCAAGCCCACTTATTCTTTTTGGCACGTTCATGAATCCTGTGTAGTCAGATATCCTGCAGTTGAAAGAATGAGCGATCTTTCACTTATGGTCAAGCAGAGTGAATAAGCTCCTGCAGTAGGTCCCGCAATCCTTTGGGTTGTTGATGTGGGGAAAACTGAAAGGGAGCGTGACAGACAGAGGGTCAGAGGCTGGAGCACTCAATGTTTTCCCCGGAGGTGAGGCAGCACTACTAACGCGCTGCCCACCATCGCGCATCACTTCCTATCTAGGTTATGGCCTTAGGTGTGTGTGTGTGTGTGTGTGTGTGTGTGTGTGTGTGTCAGTCACACAAAAATCAAATCAAATTTCTTTATATAGCACTTTAAAAACAACATCCAGCTGACCAAAGTACTTTACATGGGCAGAATAAAATTACGATAAATAACTAAAATAAAATATATAGGTTCAATACAAAAATAAAATAATAACTCAGACACACAGGTGACATACTTTCAATAAATTAGATTAAAAGGAATGCATCAGGCCCTACTGTGTATTAAAAGCCAAGTCAAATAAATAAGTTTTAAGCAATGATTTAAAAGTACTGAGGTCAGTAGCTGACCTAATATTAAAAGGTAGACTATTCCACAATTTAGGGGCTGCAACAGTAAATGCACAGTCACCCCAGCGTTTATATCTGGCCCTAGGAACCTCTAAAAGAAACTGGCTTAAAGATCTGAGTGACCTTGTAGGTTTGTGCCAATGCACTAATTCAGTGACATAAGATGGTGCCAAACCATTAAGAGCCTTAAAAACAAAAGTCAACAGTTTAAAATCAATTCTAAAACGGACTGGAAACCAGTTGAGAGAATCCAGAACCAGGGTTATATGCTCAAAATTTCTGGTACTTGTCAAAAGATGAGCAGCAACATTTTGAACCATCAAGGGCAAGATCCCGGATGCAGGCGGCCGAAATGAGCTTTCTCCGCAGGGCGGTCGAGCACACCCTTAGAGATAGGGTGAGGAGCTCAGTCACCCGGGAGGAGCTAAGAGTAGAACCGCTGCTCCTCCACATCGAGAGGAGCCAGCTGAGGTGGCTCAGGCATCTGTTTCGGATGCCTCCTGGGCAATCCTAGGGAGGTGTTCCGGGCATGTCCCACTGGGAGGAGGCCCCGGGGAAGACCCAGGACACGCTGGAGGGACTGTCTCTCGGCTGACCTGGGAACACCTTGGCATTCCCCCGGAAGAGCTGGAGGAAGTGTCTGGAGAGAGGGAAGTCTGGGCATCTTTGCTTAGACTGCTGCCCCCGCGACCCGGTCCCGGATAAGCGGAGGAAAATGGATGGATGGATGCTATAGTCAAGTGATAAAAGTGTGAACTGCAATCTCAGAATCATTAAAAAAAAGGAATGACTTGACTTTACTTAACAACCTCAGGTGGAAGAAGCTAGATTTCATAACTGAGTTCATTTGTTTATCAAATCTTAACTCGCTATCAAACATCACCCCTAGGTTTTCTGCAGTCGACTTCAGATGACGAGCCAGGGGGCCCAGATCCTGGTCAAAAGAAGTTAAGCTCACCAAGTCTCCAAAAAGCACACTGTTTTATTTTCGTTAAGATTTAAAAAGTTAAGTGCCAGCCATGATTTCAAGTCTGTCAAACAGTCAAACAATGGCTGTAATGGCATCTCTCTCGTTGCCTTCAATTGTAAGTAAATCTGAATGTGATCTGCGTAACTGTGAAAAGAAAGGCCATATTTCCTTAAGACAGGTCCCAATGGAAGCATGTACAGTGAGAACAAAATGGGACCAAGCACAGATCCCTGGGGGACACCACAGGAAAGGATTATTGAACAGGATCAAACATGGTAGGGATATAGTAAAGGGATAGAATAGACCGCAACCAGCTCACTTCTGTTATTTCTTGCCCTAGTTGCAAACAGCAACAGTATGTAGAATGTCTGGTTTTACTTTTTAAGACATTATCACATCAAAATGAACTGTTAGAAACTCTTTAATATAATACTGCTAGGATTAGTTTTTAAATTAATGCTTTATAAAGCAAGTCAGCTTTTTCATGTTATGAATAAACTGTGTAAATACCAATACATAAAGTTGCTTCAGGTGTTGTCTGATTTGACTTTCAGAGAAAACATGTGGCTCATCTCTCCTTGTCACTCTGCACAGATACAAACTGTTCCCCAACTGTGTACCCACCTTCGGTTTCCGCCACATCCTCTCACTGACAGACAAAGTGGACCGTTTTAATGAGGAGGTGCAGAAGCAGATGGTATCTCGCAACCGGGATGCACCAGAGGGTGGATTTGATGCCATCCTGCAGGCTGCTGTTTGTAAGGTGATTGCCTCAGTTTTTCTTCTAATATTCACTATGTAGTAGTCTTACTCAGCTCCCTTTGGAGATTCTTTGAATGCTCCCTTTAGGCTGCATTTAGTGACAGTGCATGTTAGATTCAGAGGGAGGAGAAAGCCGCTATGGAACTACTGAGATGCCCCTGTGACACATGTCTGGCTTGTTAATTAGAAGGACCTTGAGGGACACTCAGGAAGTGCTGTCTGGTGCAGCTGGTTAAACATGAGGACGAGTTGCTCTCAGGTCCAGTTGTATCCCAGTTTTCCTCTCCCAAAGTAATTGTTTTGTCCAGGAAGAGAATGATTCCCTCCAAGTATGTCCTTCCTGGTAATTTACTCGAGCTGTGCTATTTAAAACACTCCCTTGTTGAGAAGCTGGGCTGAGTCTGAAGGCCTGACTGATTGCAGGCAATTAATTGATTTTCATATTTTATATTGTAAAACTCCTTTTGAGCAGGATTTTATCTTCAGTTTTCTGTAGGCTATGATTGTTGCAACATCTTTAATACACCTGTCTTGTCCATGGGTTTTTCTCCTTACAAAGCAGTTTTTTCCTTTTTTACCTCAACAAGAGGAACTAGTTATGCCACTCCTAGATACAAAGCTCAACCTTCTCACACAACATATTTTTTGATCAGTTAACAGTGGCTATAGTTCCTCTTCAAAGAGGCCTCTGACAGGAGTGTCCACAGCTCTGCTGTGGACTGCACAGGCTGAACATCAGATTACAAAAGCCCTCTGTCCTCGATGGTTGAAATGTTTCTTTACTGTTGTGCATTAGTCAGCACTCTGCCACATGCTCACTCACTGCCTGTTGATTAGAGTCAGCTGTGGGCGTGCTGCTCACACATTCACCGTTTTGTGAGAGTGTTTGGATCAGTAGTTCTTGAGCTCGTGGCAAGTGATGGAATATCCATAATGAGTTTTCAGTTAAATGGAATATAACCTGGTGTATAATTCCATTTACTAATGTTTTGATATGTTGCTTCTGCCATCTGTTGTTGAAATGCACACACACTAGGTGTAATGACTTTTCTAGACTAGTTTTTTGGTGTAAGTGGTAAAACACACGAAGAGTTTTTGGGAGCTTCTTCTATGCACGTCTCACACTGCAGATAGAATTCCATTAAATCAAATGTGTCAGGCCACACTGAATCCCTGAGACGTGGGTCTCACATTGAACCCTTGCATTTTTTTACGCTTCATGTCTATTTTTCCCCTCTGCCGCGTTTGATGAAGCATAATCTCCATAGTCAGCTGTTTAACTCACACAAATCCTGTTGTGTTCTGTTTCATCCTCTGTAATGAGCTGGGGAAATCAATAAAATCTAAATCCACATGCTACATAAAAACACGATTTCTTCCTGATGATCTTACATGTTATGTTGTTGGTCAGCCTGGAATAGACAGCTTTTCTGACAACACAGAATGTGCTCACATCTCGCTTCCGGTGTGTTTTACCAGTACTCCTAATAAGAAAGCCAAAGTAATAGTAAAGCTAGTAGAGTTGTACATTTCCACACAAACAAGACAAACAAGAGGCATTTCTTCTGGGTTCTAATCTGCCGCAGGAGGAAATAGGCTGGAGGAAGGAGGCCTACCATCTGCTGGTGTTTGCCACAGATGATGTACCTCATCTCGCTCTGGACGGCAGGCTGGGAGGCCTCGTCCAGCCCCACGATGGACAGTGTCACCTGAATGACAAGAACGAGTACAGCGCGTCCACAACGATGGTAAGAAGTACTGGCCCTTATTTGCCTCACTAGGAAAGCAGTGTTTATGGTGTGGTAGACATAAATGATACATAAACAGTCTCAACAACACTAGCAGCAGTGGATTCCAGTGCCTTCCACCCTCCCACCCACAGGGAAACAAAATGAGAGTAATGAAACAAAGAATGTTATAAGAAAATAAATGGCAAAATAAATTAACACCAGTCAGCAGCCACTGGATTTTTAACTAGATTCAGTAAAACTGCACAAAGAAAGTCTGTCACACATAAGTTCATACAGTGCCTGACAATGCCAGAGGACTACTGTCATAAAAATAGATCAGCGTCAGGTGGATGCCACTATGCTCTCAAACTGAATTTGAGAAGACCAGTTTGTAGCTGTGTTGATCATGCAGAGTAGAAGTTCAGTGATAAATGTGAATACTTGACTTCGAACTCAGTCATATCATGTCTTACACAAGTTGCAGCAGTTTGACTGTTTGTGTGACTCATTGTTTCATATTTCAGCTTTTGAGTTCAGAGTTTGTTTTTTTTAATGGTCTGTCTCAAATAGGAATCTCAGTAGGGCCTGTATTGTATCCCATAAAAATAACCACATCTCAAAATGTGATCTGAAACTCCCTCAGACTCTGTGATACTGACATTTGATTACAAATGAGCTTTTCTCTGAAATAAGAGAACATGTCAGTGATTATTCTGGTGTCAAAAGCACAGCACAACACTAGGGTCAAAAGAGCATCCACATCCGTTAGCTAGTTTCCTGACTGGGGACTCTATGGGAAAATCTGTTCCCTTATTTGAATGTTCATTGCTCTTTAATCCTCACTCATTTTGGAAGTCGTTCTGGTCCACCATCTGGAAGCACGTCCCAAAGCTCTGATTCCTGCTCTGAGGAGCGAGGAGGCTGCTGGAGGAGATGTGAGCAAAGATAAAAGAGAGCATCCTTTGCTGAAATCTTTTATGGACAGACACTCCCCTATATCTGAAGCCAGTTGATGATTGGATGCTTCAGATGAAGAATCAAAGGAAAGGTCATCTCATGTCTCTAAAAGCTGTTTTCTTGATTCCTCCCCCCTCATGTTTTTTCCTGTATCTTAATGTGGGCGGGACAAAGGCTCAAAGAAAAGGTGTAAGAGGGAAACATGGATGCATTAAAGGGAATTGGGATTTACCCTCTATGCAGCAGTATAGTACATCTGAACAAAATACCCATAATGCCCATTGTCATCTCTCTCTGTGCAGGATTATCCTTCTCTGGCTCTTCTTGGGGAGAAACTGGCTGAAAATAACATCTTCCTCATCTTTGCAGTGACTAAACGACTGTATGTTATTTATAAGGTATTCTGATTTGATCATTCTCCCTTAAAGCTCACACAGTTTTCCTGTTCCTTTTATATTTAAGTAACTAATGGTGTCTTGTATTTCTTACAAAGAATTTTACTGCACTCATACCTGGAACTACAGTAGAAATCCTGGACCAGGACTCTAAGAATGTCATTCAGCTGATCATCGCTGCCTACAATGTAAGTAAAGAAAATCTGTGACTTGAGTTTCCTTAAGATCCTCGCCGTTGGATATCCCGAGCTCAGGCAGCCCCGCAAACATTTTCGTTTCAGTTTAATCATTAATCTACTTAAACTAAGTATGAATAAAGTATTCTAACATGTGATTTTGCAAAGCAAATGTTTTCGTTTGCTACAGCACACACAAACACATCATCCTTTTCGCTGTCAAAGCAAAAATTCCTGTGTTGTAGCTCTGTAAACAGTCCGTTGGTGTCTTTGCAGAAAGTTCCAACACAGAGATTTGAGACGAGAGGAGAAAAAACTGAGGCAGGTCTCTAGTCTTCCTGCTACTGCGACAGCTAATGGGCCTCTAGCTGCACATAAGTTGATTTCTCAGTTTGTGTACTGAAGTGGCTTTCACAGCAGACTTTTTTCATAGCAGTGTTTCTTATAACAATAGAAATGATTAATGGGGTCATCTGTTAGTTGATCGACAGAAAGGCAGGCGATAGTTTTGACAATGGAGTAGTCAATTATCAAGCAGAACTGAAAGGCGTTCTTCTGTTTCAGCTTCTCAGATGTGAAGAGTTGTTTGGGTTTTGGACTGTTGGTCAGAGAAAATGAAGTGCTTTGAAGATGTGACTTTGAGCTCTGACAAATTGTTGTGGGCTTTTTCCCTAAGGTTTTATAGAATAAACCAGTGGTTACCACAACCACAAGTTTTTCTCTGAGCCTTTGAACCTATAAGTAAAATTTCTGTTTTCTCCTGCTTGAGCTGTAGAAAGGTTTTGTGAATCCAGGCACTGATATCTAGAACACATCTATAAGGGTCACTGATTGGTCCTGCGTCATCACAGCCACATAAAGATGAGCGTCATCAGCACAGCTATGGAAACGGACACCGTCTACCCTGATGACACCACCGAGGGGTAGCACTCTCTTTTACATGGTCATTTTGGCCAGGTCTCTCTTGCAAAAGAGAGATTGTATCTCGAGACTTCCTGGTTAAATAAAGGCTAAATAAATAAATAAAAACATATAGAGATTAGTGTCATTAAAGTTGATCCTGTGTAAGCTTCAAATAAACATTGGAATACATTTTTGTCCCTCATCACTCACTTTCAGAGATCATCAAGAAGAGACCTTTTAACGGGTGTTAGAAATGGGCCCATTATCTAATGTGTAGTGTGATGTTTCATGTCATTATTTTCCAGTGTGTGTCACCTCTGTCTGTGGGGCTCCTGTGTTGAAGCCTGATATTCATCTGATTGCGTGTCTTAAAAAGTATTTGTATTTCTGTGCTTTTTGAATACAGATCTGTGCTGCAAGTAGTCGGTCTTTCCCTTTTCATGCGTGGTTGCAGAATTGTTTCCTTGCCTGCATCTTGTTTTGGCCCATGGCAGCGTATTCTCTGCAACAGAGGCTTGGGTTAAACACGGTCGGTGTGTGGGAGTGCGCTTGAATGAAGCACTTTGAGTCATGGCCTTAACATTCCAGCTGCCATGTTGTGTCCACCACTCTGGGGTTGCTTGGAACGTGGGCCTTGCTAAACACTGCAAGCTTCTTTTTGCTCAGGTTTGACTGTGGCATGAAGTTGCCGCTTGCTGTGTCGCTTGTGTTAAGAGTCAGAAAGGTGTGTGTGTGACAGAGAGAGTGAACGAGGGAGAGAATTACTCGTGCACCACGTACGATCCTCATTTATCCTTGGCACAGTTGTAGCACAGTAAATGTGTACGCACCACAGACAGGGTCTGCAGCATTTCGCATCCACACACATACGGTCTGCAGCCATGTGCAGCACTTGTGGTTGTGGTAAAATGAACTATAAAAATGTGCCTAACCAAGAAAAACTTTCCACATGTTGAACTCTTTTCTACTCTCTTACTCAACCAGATATACAGGCATGAAAAGATGGACTAGGATTGTTTAAATATAAATGCTGGTGTGGGAGGACTTCTGTTAATGTGTCTCCAGTTTCAGGGCATGAAATAGTTGTGTGCTCTATGGCAACTGGTAGAACTCCTCTGTGAACTGTTGAAGAGAAACCTCCCATAAAGCCTTATTCTACCATGCAAGAAAAGCAATCTGCTTCAAACCCATGTTGTACTAACATGTCTGAGCAAACTCTGTGTCCTGTGTTTTCCTCAGAACATTCGTTCTAAGGTGGAGCTCACAGTGTGGGACCACCCAGAGGACATCAGTCTCTCCTTCACTGCCACCTGCCAGGATGGGAAGCCACTGCCAGGCCTCATGAAGTGTGCCGACTTAAAGATAGGCGACACCGTGAGTCCCTGTCCTCATCTATTCTCGCATCCTGTTGGCCCTGAATCTTTTGAGTACTCTAGCAGCCTGGTTGTTTTCTTTGGGATTATGAAAACTATCAGTGATTTTTCAGATCTTCTGTAAACTTATTTTTGAAGCCAACCTAAACACTAATGTGATGAAATATGTATTTGTGAATTGAAAATCATCAAGGCAGGCTGAAAAAGTCCTTGGTTAGTTCTGATCTAGAACTGATCACTAGAGCAAAACATTCAGGGCAAGATTTGTCACACAACTACACGACATATGAAATCAATGTTTGAGAGTGAGAAGCAACAATTTGAAAGCATGTTAATTCAAAAAGCTGGAAACAGCAACTTGCATTTACACCAGAGAGATATTTCTTCATTTATTTGTCCAAATTCACAAGGTTGTGTATATTTATCTACAGTATATGTTTACAGAAGCAGGCATACAAAAAATGTGTGTGTGAATTCCATAACTTGGTGTAGGAACTGAGAGGTTGCAGTAATGGGGTTCAGGAAGTGTAGCTGTTGAGTTTTGGATGTTTCGAAGACGTGGCACAGAGGCTTTGCTATGGATACTATTCCATTGCTTAGGCACATGACTTGTATTGATGAGGCCTTTCAATGTGGACAGATTGATAATAGAGAGGTATGTATGTCTAATTTGTACTTTAGGAGGCTATACTCCAATCAAATTTATCATCAGATTTATCTCTTAGCACTAAATCTACTCATACTCAGTTTTCCAAAAATACAGGATTTTATATTTTATATAATTAAGCTGAGAATAGCTATAACATCTAGTTCAGTCTGATCAGTCCCCTTTGGAATATTTAACAGGCCACACTGTTGTTCAGAAGTAAACAACACAAAAAAGAGCACTGATGTATTTAGCTACAGTTAATCTGATCAACATTCTGATATTTATTTTAGCTCCTACTGTCCAGCTCTAATCCTCCAAGTGATATTCTTAAACACAGTCAGCACCAAAGAGAAGCTTGGCTGTTGGGAGCGAACACCGTTTGACCTTTAAATCCTCTTAGAAGTGCGTTCCTGAAATCGGCTGAGATGGAGGTTCATACTGCTCTTCACTGTAACCAGAGAGACCGTATTGGCACATGTGAAGAGAAGTAGTCATAGTACTGAAAGTCACCATGATGGGCTGAGTTTCTGTTTGAGGTTTGTAACTGTGTCCTTGTACTCAGTCTTCTTAACAGTTAACCTACCTCACTTGTACATTGTATTTCAGTCCTTCTGTAATAGTTCAAGTTACTGCTTTATAAACTATCTAAAAGAAGTAAATGCCAAGTTATCGTCACACAACCCTTTTGGCAGAGACTGTTCATTCCTGATGGAATAGTTGCTCAGTTGGATTCGATCAGCGGTGGATACAGCTGTGAGATCTTTGTCTCACCCACTATCCCTAGGCTGCGTTCAGTCCAACAACAACACTGTGATAAAATGCACAGGGTTGTCCAGTAAAAATGTTGAACCTGGCTGACCTTAAAGTTAAGATCAAGGATGAACCTCTGATAACTTTCCACACATGTGAAAACCTGTCTCACAGCACTGCTGTGCAGTAATGGGGCACCTGAAAGGCCTTGAAGCTGATAGAGCTGTTACTCAAACTGGACTTTCTGGATCTTCTCCTCGGTACATGTAGCAACATGTTCGTATTAAGTCAGTGTCAAGGACAGTGAGAGACTTGCTCCTTGCATTTTTGTAAACACAGTTTTTTTCCCAATCTGAACATGTCCTTAGAGGTGTCCTTCTGCCCAGTGTGCTCTGTGGGTTCAGTTTCTTAGATTGGGATTGTGTTGTTCTCACTGTCAAGGATGAGCAGAGAGGTCTTGAGGCCAGAGCGGCAGTGAGTGTGTCTTACAGAGACTAGAGAGCTGGCTCACTTGGAACCAGTGTCCAGGACAGTCAGAGACTTGTTGCCAAGCAGACCAAGAAGAAGCAAAATGGAGATGTGTTGTTGCCTGGTCGTCTTCTTCTGCTGATTCTTTGATTTTACTGGTAGGCTACACACCAGCTTGAAGCTGCATGTCTCTACCTACATCATGCTCGCTGAGACGTAATAGTGCAGTGGTTTAAATGTGTTGGTTCTCTTCTGAGTGTTTTGGTGTGTGAAGCCTGAGCAGAACTGAACCGTTTCTCTGTTGGTGGAAACACCCTGGTCTTTCTCAGTTCCTCATTTTGGCCCTATGGCTGACTAGAGGAACAGTCCTGCTGGTTCCAGACCTTTTCCATTTCATTGTTATTGGGGCCACTGTGCTCCTGGAAACACTTACCGCTTTAGACCAGGTTTTATACTATTTACATTTATAATATCTTAAATGTTTAAAGAATTGTGCATTTTTCATGGCTGTTTTTTCTGAACAGCAGCAGAGGTTAGGTGACCCAGGATGATGGTACATTTTAATTACTTTGAATTTTGCACAAAGCTCTGTCTGGTGGGTACTGCATATTCCATGCAGGCATCACTTAAGATTTGTATTGAGCCCTGGATCCAGTGAAAATGCTAGTGAGGGGCAGCTTCATACATGCTGTCACATTGTGAGCTTCAACACACTGGAGTACTTTGCTCTTGTCTGAGCTGCTTTATTTTCCTGGGACACATTTGCAATGGGAATGAATGGTCGAGGCTGAATAACACCAGTGAATGAAAAGGGGGCTCTCCACCAATGTGCATGCTCATAAGATGAAGGGTAGCAGCTCAATTTGCTGGGTGCCAAGATTCCCAGTCTTAACTGAGGTTATGGCCAAGTCCACGGCCCTAGTGTCAGTCACTGTGTCTGTGTGAGTTTGCTGTTGAGCCTGATGCTGCATTTCAATGACCTCACACAAATGTAGGCAGGAGGAGGCTTGTGAACCTGCAGGCCATGAGAGAAGTAAACTGGCAGGAGTGTATATAGTGAAGCTGGCATCCTTTTCACTGTAACACTGACAGAACTATATGACTGCTGAATGGGCTCATACATATGAATGAAGCCAAGCCTGCGTTAACATACCACTGGTTCTTTTTGTCCAAACTACCTCGGAAGCATTAGAATTAGGTAATGTGTTGTTTTGTTTGACCTTCTCAATGGTTTTGTTCCAGTTAATTGAATTTCAGGCAGTCGTAAGAGTTCCAGATGATTTTCCTATGGTAACCCTGATGTTGGTGTTGGTCTGCCATGAAGAAAGCCTTTGTGAAACACAATTCTGGTTGTAAAGCCATAATGTTGTTCTGCAGTTTGCACAGTAGAGGATAACCAAACGCCTGTCTCTCTCTTATCCTTCAATGTACAACTTCCTGTCTCCTCCTTACCCCACCCCCCCAGTGTCCTCTACCACTACTACTGCTTCCTCCAACTTGTTGCCCCCTCTGTTTCCTCACATCCTCATAGTTGTCCTGACGGACCACATGGCTGGGTTAACTGGCCTTGTTACGACTCACATTTACAGTAGATTTAATTGTATCTCTTGTTAATGTTAGGTATTTTTAGCCAGATAGATACTTTATGTATTAGAAATGTTTAGTGGAGATAGGATGTCTAGTTAGACTGTTAAATGCTTAGGCATGCTTATGAGTTTCTACAGGGTACATCTGGTCAAGGATAACTAGAGAGAAGAGTTGATGACTGTCAGCAGACAGGATGTTTAATATTATTATTATGACGTGTAGAACTGTAGCCTTAGCCATAATATGTATTATGATTTTCCCATGGTAACCCTATGGTATGGTAGACCTCTGTCTCTATGTTTGAGTCACGACATGTTCTAGAGGTCTGTGAGAATGTTTTTCGCTACACACCACTTAACCAACAGACACACACATTCACACATTGATTTGCTTCATGTTTTGACTATTGCTATGACCAGCTGCAGAGCTGGTAACAGAGACGTCTCGGTTGACGTTTCTGTGTAGTATGGGGCTAGCCCAACCGAGGGGATATAATGTATAGGCCTGGTGGGTTCAGGGTCTTTCATGTTACATCTGCCTGCGTGCAGGTTGGAGGTGCAAGATACTCAAGTGTGTAATGTTAATTTTACCTGTGATCCTTTGAATAAATCAGCACTGTTTTGAAGTTACTTGGACTGCCTCGTCTCTCAGAGGTAGCAATGGTAATAAGAACCATATCCTGCATTAACTTGTTAAGTGCTTCCAGTGCTCAACTAGAGGAGGAGTCCAGACAACATGTGACCTAGGCTCTTTGTGTGTCAGCCTATGTTGAATGCCACCTGACGGAGCTCAAGTATATTCACCTGGTGGTATTGTTTTTGTATGGCAAACATAGCTGTTAAAAAATTCCCCACTCGCCCCCCCACTTTGGAGCAGTCTTATTCCTTCCTTCAAACTTAGGTCCTCTACCAGAGGCCTGGGAGCATGAGGGTCCTGTGCAGTATCTTGGCTGTTCCTAGGACTGCACTCTTCTGGACAGAGATCTGTTGGAGCCACTCTCCCAGTTTGGGGGTCACAGCCCTCAATGTTCCTATTACCATGGAGACCACTTGTGCCTTCACCTTCCACATCTTTTCTAGCTCTTCTTTCAGCCCTTGGTATTTCTCGAGCTTCTCATGTTCCTTCTTCCTGATGTTGCTATTGCTTGGGATTGCTACATCTATCACTACAGCGTTCTTCTTCTGTTTGTCCACCACTACTATGTCCGGTTGGTTGGTCATTACCAGTTTGTCAGTTTGTATCTGGAAGTCCCACAGGATCTTAGCTTGGTCATTCTCAACCACCTTTGGAGGTGTATCCCATTTTGACTTTGGGACTTCCAGCCTGTACTCAGCACAGATGTTTCTGTACACTATGCCAGCCACTTGGTTATGGCGTTCCATGTATGCCCTGCCTGCTAGCATCTTGCACCCCGCTGTTATGTGCTGGACTGTCTCAGGGGCATCTTTGCACAGCCTGCACCTGGGGTCCTGCCTGGTATGGTAGACCCTGGCCTCTATTGATCTTGTACTTAGAGCCTGTTCTTGTGTTCTTGTGCTGCCAGGATTAGTGCCTCTGTGCTGTCTTTCAGTCCAGCTTTGTCCAGCCACTGGTAGGATTTTTTAATATCAGCCACTTCTATTATTTGACAGTGGTACATACCGTGCAGGGGTTTGTCCTTCCATGAGGGTTCCTGCTCTTCCTTCCCTAGTTCCTCTGGTTTCTGCTGCCTGAGGTATTCACTAAGCACGTCATCAGCTGGGGCCATCTTCCTGATGTATTCATGGATCTTTGTTGTTTCATCCTGGATAGTGGCTCTGACGCTCACTAATCCTCGGCCTCTTTCCTTCCGCTTAATAAAAAAAAAAAATATATATATAGGGTCCTTGTATCGGATATGGTTGTAAACACCCTAAAGTGCAATTCGACATCCGGCTGTTGAACCTCATAATCCGTTTCATTTTTTTCATTTCAGATCTAGTGAGCTAGAGTACAGAACCCAGTAGCTGTAATATGTGTCACTGTCCACCATTCTTTTCTTTGTCGAGCGCCTACACAGTGTGTGGTGTAAGGCTGAACACAAACATTCTCTCAGCATCCAGTTATGCAGAATCGTAGCATCATAATCAGTTGAAAGCAACACAAAAGAAAAAAAAGCCAAACTTTGCATTGACCAGGCAGGATGGCTGCTGTGAATGTGTGAATAAGAGGAAAATCCCAGTAGAATGTGTTGAAACAAAAAACAGAGCTAGGGTTGGGTTTCTCTTCTTGTCAAGACTTCCTTCCCCAGTGCAGTCAAATGGGTGTAGGTCTTGTGTCATGTCCCACTTTTTGAGCTGGAAAGGAGCATCAGCTTTGCTTTGTAAACTGGTGAGCCCACTGGTGTAAACATAACAGCACAGATCACGTGTCGTTCACATCCACAGGCTAGCTGGCAGCTGCCAAGCATTTGTATAGTGGCCGTGTTTGCTGAAATGAAAAGATGAAGGGTGGGATCAGGTCACTTAGAAATATGGAAACAAAAGATAGTTGAAGATACTGCTGCTCCAAGGCCGTCTGGAGCTGCTCTTGTGTCTCTGAGATCATCTGAACCTGACACGAACCCTGAACACATAGGACATCATCAGTGACAGTATTCAGACATCTCCTTTCTATTTAAACCTCACCCTTCATCTGTGTAGGTATCGTTCAACGTGAGTGTGGAGGCGAGGAGTTGTCCTCCTCGTGGCACTGACCAGAGCTTCACCATCAAGCCGGTGGGGTTCAAGGATCGTCTGGAAGTGACTGTGGATTATCAGTGTGACTGTGGCTGCAGCCGGAAAGCACAACTGAACAGCAGAATCTGCAGCTCCATAGGTAAGTCTGCTTGCGAAACATTTTCCTAGTTTTTGTTTATTTCTGGATGTTGTACGTGCATTTACAGAGACGAAAATGTTAACAAAAATTGGAAACGGCCCAGTCACATCAGACCAACTAGTTTTGCATTGGCTTTTATTTCATATAAAGAGCAGTTTGAATGCATACTAAGGAGGAAAAGTCGAGGTCAAAATCGGCTCAAACTGTTGTGCTCCCTTAGAGCAAATCCTGTGAGTATTCACAAAGGATCTTCTTGCCTTACCATTAGGAGTTCTTCTAAATGGTGCTAGAAGCCGTTTCCTCTTAAGACACTTAGAGGAGCTAAGAGCAACCTTTAGTGAGGAACTCCTGAGATAAGCAAAGGGACAGGGTTGAACCCGTGGCTATGGATGACATCATGAACTTCCTCACTTTGTCCACAGTGCGTCAGTCGGTGTGAAAAATTTCATCACACAGTCGCATGAGGACAAAAATTTAATTTATGACCAAAGAACGAAAGAGACTTGTGAGCTTTATTGTATCTGGCATTAATTAACATGTGACATTTTCCAGCTGACAAAACTAATCAACATACTTTGATGTGATAATTCTACCTACAGCACCAACTGGTTACGTAATCCAGCAGTGGTCATGAAATCAGCTTTATGTATGGATTTGTTGCAGTTAATTATTTAATGTGCACTTAATTTACTGTCAAGCAGCTCAGGTTTGAGGTGTGCAGTTTTGTTTTGATGAATATTCCTGTGGGACAGCTGAGCTCATCCGTGTCCTAGTAGCTCAGAGTTGTGGAAACCATTTCCAGTGTTATTCGAATGTTTCAGGTTGTTGGTGAGCTGACTGAATTCTTATTAAATATCTGCCCTCAGAATATGTTTTTATTATTAGAAAACACTGTTGCACATTAGGGGGCTGTAAGCAGGAGCCCAGTGCACTGCCTCCAGCTTCTCACAGACTTAGGACCTACTTTTAGAGCTTAAAGGCTTTGTGAGTTGTTCTTAGACCAAAACGCTTAAGTTAGGACTGACACACCCCTTAGTTTTTGGAGTTTCACCAAACTTAGCCACTTTTGGCCTTGGGATGAAAAAAATGATTCTTGTGAATCATGTTTGACAGAAACCTGTTCCTGCTCCGCTTCCTGTGGGTTGAAACCTTCATGCAAATTAAACATCTTAATCGGTGATGCCAGACCCGGTATTGTGACTTAAATAACTGGGGAAAACCTGTAGTTTTACCCTCTTAATTGACTGTCGTCTTTGGCATAATTATGGAAACGCCCTCACTTGTGTTTTTTTTGTTGTTAAACTTGGATATTTTTTAAATTGAGACATATGGATATCTGAAACCGAGTAAATGTACATATTGACTTCTATCTGTTATCATCCCATAATTTTTGTCCACTTAAGTGTAGCGAGTCCCTTAAATTACTAACTGGAAAAGTCATGAACAAGTGTAAAAGATGCAGGAATGACTGAATTTGATATGTGTATCTAAATAATCCTGCAGACTGAATTAATACATGAAATGTGTGCATTTATATTCAGAATCATGTCAGTAGAGTAAAGTTAACTCGTGCCCTTCCAGGTACTTATAACTGTGGGACTTGTCTCTGTGAACCGGGCTACCTGGGCGCCCACTGTGAGTGCCAGGAGGGCGAAGTCAGCAGCATGTACCTCAGCGCCTGCCGGGAAGCCGAAGGCAAGCAGGTCTGCAGCGGGCGAGGAGAGTGCAGCTGCAACCAGTGTCTGTGCTACGAGTCGGAGTTCGGCAAGATCTATGGCAGCTTCTGCGAGTGCGATGACTTCTCCTGTCCCCGTCACAAAGGCATTCTCTGCTCAGGTAGGAGGGTCAACCACCGAGGATGAGTTGGTCTGCGTTGTGTGCATGAGAATCCTTGCCACCGATTCTACTGAGTTGCTGTACTTTTAGCGAAGTAGAGGACAGCTGTTGAGAGACTGCACCCCTTTGGCACTGATGTTAATGAGAATACAAGCTGACATGAAATACACTGTGCACCCTTTAGATCTGCTGCTTCTTGTGGGTTATAATTAAAAATGATGCCCATTCGTGATGTTGAGTCGTGTCCATACCTCCTCTTTGTCTGTCTTGGTGGTTTGGTCGTCTCCTGATATCACTACAATCAGCCCAGCTTTGATTTGGTTAGTGAGCTGAAGCAGTCACCTGCAGGGCTGCTGGCCCGGCTCAAAAGACGCTCAGAGGAGCAGCTGCAAAGTAATTGCTCAGATGTTGAGCTGGTGTTTACTTTTGGGTCTGCCTCAAAGGCCATGTTTTGGTATGATACTTGTCTTTGAATGATGGAGGACCTGAGAGAGGGAGCGACTTGTTTGCTGGCATAGGAACAGAAGTACATTTATCCAGGATGGGTAGATGTGTAACAGATTAAAACCAACAACACTGAGATTATGCTGCATAGTGACTGTCAGAGCTTTGAGCTGAAGTACTGGGAGCTTTAATCACGTCCATATTGCCCTTGGAGACACGAATTGGTGAGTCATGCTGATGCCAACTTCAGATCCGGTTCTCTCACTGTGCTCTCCTACTTTACTCTGACGCCCAAATAGTGCTGAGACTTGGTATGAAAAGCAGGTTTGGCTCAGTGGACCTGCTCAGCTGTGCCAAAAACAGCCAAAGCTGTTGTGTTCCCAGAACATCAGCTCTAAGACTCTGCGTTTTAGTGTGAGAGCTCTTGGCTGGAGGCGTGCCCACTGGCTCATCCCACAAAGAGCGCTTTGTGTCAGCGGGGCCAGCTCTGGCACGATCCCCTAACATAATGCCTGCCTCTATTTATCTGTACCCAGTAGAAACACAAGTTATTCCTTTAGTCAGCAACGAGGCTGGACACGCTGAATGCACAGATGCAGAGTGGCTGTTTGTCAGTAAGTGTTAACAGTCCACTACCTCCTTTTCTTTCCCCCTCTCTCAGCACGGTTTCCCAGTGTGCAGCCATAATGAGTTTCTAATGATACCAAATGCTACACCTTCTCCACTCTGTCCTTCCTTCACTCCTCTGAAGCTGTCAGTAATTTATTGTGGAGTGCCCTGTGTAACAGACGCTCTAAGTGACTCTGTGCATGTTTCTAAAAATCCACAGGAAATATGATTAGAGTTTATTTTGAGCCCCTTAGCTAGTAAAATTATTTTGTAAATAGCACCGTGCTCCGCTTGGATTGGCTCCACTGAGAGCTGCTCTTTTGTAGTCTTATGTCTGGGAAAGTCTAGAGTGTTTGGGCAGATAAAGTGCCTCAAGGTGCAGAAGGTTTTATGAAAGAGGAAATTAGCTGGCAGGCCATAGTGAGTGCTTCTGTTTGTCTCTTTAAATCAGTCCTCTTAAACGTTTGTCTGAAAGTGTTTTTTCCAAGACGCCCACCGAGGTGTACAGGCAGCAGGTAGGTCTGACATGCTGCCTGTAGACTGTACCAGGGTCACAGCATCAGCTATGGAACATGTGATATTTCTTGTTGTTCTTCTCTTGTCAACACAAGGCGCGATGCAGTTGCACTGTTATGGAGAACTTGTCTCTGTAGGGTGTTCCATTTACATTTAGTGTTTTTCCATCATCTCACCTTCATCTCTTCTTTTTTAGGTGGATATTTTCTTCTTCCCCTTCATGCATGTCAGCACTTTGTCATTGTTTCTGTTTTTGAGTGAAATGTTGTGTGTGTAGCTTTTTATGGCCGGTGTAGTCATTCTGTCAGTCTGTCTCTGCTGCCTCCTCCTACTCCATAGTCCTCAGGGTGTCTGCAGGGCTTAAAATGCACCAAGTTCACTTAGACCATAAAAGGTATTAAAAGGTCTTCAGTTTCATTTAGAAAGGTCTTGGCTACTTTGCTCTTGCCTGCTACAGACAGTAACACTAGTTGTGATTTTTGGAGACATTTGCCAGGAAGCTCACTGACTCAGCAAGAAGTTTAATCCTCAGATTAATTCATTTATAAATTGTTAAATCCATCTATTTATTTTGTGTTGATGATAATGTTCCAAGTGGTGATGGATTAGAGACGGTGGGCCCCGGGTATGGACACGTTAATGGTCCCTCAGTTATTTGTAGTTAGTTTATATGTCTCGTTGACTGTTTTACAATGTTTTTTGGTAGCGTTGAATCCCACTTTGTGGTCATTTTGGTGCCTTGAGAAACATTAACAGATGCTTCATACAGACGCTCTGGTCCAGGGTTCCCCTGTGGTGTTGAAAAGTCAACTGTTCCAGGGCAGTTTCAATTTAATACTCATTCATTAAGGATGTTGACGGAAGCTCAGTTGTTTTATGATCTCATCCATAGAACTTTTAGGACTTCTCATCTCATGTTAGCTTAAAGGTTTAGCATGAAAGTTCATTCCTGACTTTGGAAATTCCAATTCAGGGTCTCCTTACTAGCTTTTCCAGGGTTTCAGCTGTTTCAAGTATGAGATGTTTGTCTTCAGTAGGGGATCAGTTGATATGGGAGCTTGAGGAAAAAGCTATTAAGTAGACTGTTTTGTCAAAACCTGTTTTCCGTGCTTAAGAATTATTTTCATGCCTAAATAATCTAGTGCCTTAGCAGTATTTGAACGGAGTTAATCATGTAAACACTGTTGGTAGCTCCTTAAAGTTTAGTGTGATGAACTTCTTGTTTAAGTGAAATATGGCACCAGTGATTTTTTTTATATATATATATATATATTTGCACTAAATTTTATTAAGCCAAAAGTGCTTCATCAGTAAGTTTCTAGTCTTGGAAATCTGTAGATTTGCCAGTGCGAATGTGAGGGCACAACAGGCGACAGATGCAGACAGAACACGTCGTTCTCCATGTATAAATTTGCACTAAATTTTATTAAGCCAAAAGTGCTTCATCAGTAAGTTTCTAGTCTTGGAAATCTGTAGATTTGCCAGTGCGAATGTGAGGGCACAACAGGCGACAGATGCAGACAGAACACGTCGTTCTCCAGGGTCCCATTTGCGTTTTCCACTGGTGTAGCAGCAGCGTTACTGGAAAAATCAGCCAAAAATGAAGGCAGCATTTTATTTTTGATATTTGCTTTCTTTTTCCTTTCATCCCACTGAAATGTGAGCTCGCTACAGTTGGCACTTGGCATCGGTTCTTTCGCTCATGTGACTTGTTTTTGTTATGCTGTGTCTCTGGCACTTGAACTAAATTTTCTAGGCTTTTGAATGGATGGGATTACTGCTGGTTTTCATTATTATGGAACAGGAGAAGTCACGGAGCCATTTTTGTGCTTGGGAGTCTTTCTGAAGTTTACATTACAGCTAACAAAGGTTTAGCTCCAGGCCACATGTTGTTGTAAAACTGTTCAATGCTGATCAGCGCTGATATGATATAGACCTGTTACATGAATCTGCAGCATCCTGAGTGCAACAGTCTGAGAGATCTGTCAAACAACGAATTCCAGGCTTGCAACATTTCTTTTCTTAGACTCTTGACACATTATTAATAGAATGGTAATTTCTAAATCACACACTCGGGCATCAGAAGATGTGTGATTCAGCATTGGCTTCGCCTGGGCTCCAGCATCCAGCTGGAGGTTGCTGCTGGTGTGATCAGGCCTCAGACATTAATCAGCCTCTAATCTTAGCAGCCTGTAAAGCCTGATGGGCCAGTGGGAGCATGGGGCAGAGCAGGAGCCCTCAGAGGGAGTGTGGAAGGGATGACTAAGTCTGTGTTGATGCCAACAAACATATGACAAATGAAAACTGTCAAATGCCAAAGGGCAACTCCTGTTTTAATCAAGTTTGTGCTGACATGTCCTTGAGCACTGATAGCAGTACCTCCAGGGTCTTGTTGCTCGGGCTCTTCTCTTCTGTGTGTTTTGACAAAGTCATGACTTTGTAGTCCTCCTGACCACCTGACCTGCTTCACCACCACTGACTCTGCAGTTCATTCCAAATATTATGTAAGCACTCATTAGGGGTGTAAGAAAATATTGATACACTTGATTGTTATGATATCACACTTTGCGATACTGTTTTGATCCCCAAAAACACAGTATCGATTTGTAATTAATAGTTCACATGGCAAGTAGTGTTGTGTTGTTGGATGTTACAGGGACTGTGACAAATACAAAACCCGATCCCTGTTCTGAGTGCATAAAAATGCAAACATTCTTTTGTGGGAGATTTTATGCATATTGTGGTATTTTTCTTGTCTATAGTATTGCAATATATTCCAATTCATTGAATTTTAACCCCTGTATGCATCATATTGCCAATTCTTGTCAATATACGGCCCTAACATTCAACTGTTGACAGAAATATCATGCGTCCGTTTTCCGGACTTGCAAAAATCTCTCTTTACCCCAACAATAAAACTGTAGTGTCCTGTGAGTTACTGCATGTGCACCATGTGTACGCATGCGTGCGTCTCCTTGCAGGGTAAATGGGAACACGTGTTTACTCCTGTTCATGCCTAGCATTACTGGAACTGTGCTCCACTGAAGGAGCAGCTGTGCTCAGGCCCACTGTGCCTCTAATGGTTTTGTCAGAGGTTCCGTCTGTTTATTTGCTTTAGCTTTATAATCTTCCGGTCTGACAGGAAAAACAGTGCAGGCTCAAGTTGTTGTCTGAGCTGAAGCAAAGACTTGTTAAAACACAGCTAACACTTCTGAAAGTCACGATCACTGTTTAAGAGAAGCTGTGCCCAGAACTTTCAGCCCAGAACTGGGAAAATATTTCTCATATTTTGGTCATTACAACCAGAAAAGTATCTGTGTCACAACATAGTCACTGTTGTTTTAAGCAAATTTGCCGTTCCAGGAAAAATCTGTTTTGTTAAGATCCTAACTGGAGTGAACACCAGTTAATGACTGTTTCTGTAAAGCATTACACATGGGACTGTCATCAGAAACCGTCTGTACTTCATTTAACTGTTTTGTAGCTCGCCTAGTAGATGGAGGTTGAAATATTATAATAAAGGAGTTTAGACTTGTATTTTGAAATATGCTGCAGTCCTGAGACACACCACTGTTTCAAAGGGCTGGGGTCTCTCGTCCTCCAGCATGATGGCTGCAGTCCTGAGACACACCACTGTTTTGAGCATCGAAGGGCTGGGGTCTCTCGTCCTCCTGCATGATAGGGTCTGTGAAGTGTGTTTGATTCAGTGGTTGTGGGTCACATAACTGTTTTATGTGTCATTATTTGGACATGCACCAGTTAGTGTCTTGTTTTTGTTAACTTTTGTTTGGCTGACAACCACCCAGGCAGGGAAAGGATCACTAACAGGACTTGTTACTAGTGAAAAATCATATGCACTCAGTTAAAAAGTGGTACAGCTTTAGATAATAAAGCACTTCCTGTATGTATTTCTTTAGTACTGCTTAAAAAAATAAGCACAGTTTTCTGTTGTACTCAAATTTCAAAGCCCTGCACACCCCCACAGCTGTTTGTAGATATTCTAGTTAAACAGACCTTTGCTCAGTTTGAAGTTGGGTGAAGTTGTGCTAAGATTTATGTGAAGATGCCAAACTTTATATACAAATAAGAATGACAAAAGTGTAATTAAACCTGCCCTATGAGATGCAACAAATCCAACGGGAGAGTGAGGCAGGGTCAGGCGAGTACAGAGTGTACACACCCATACAGTCTGGATGAGAGGTCTGTCAGCGAACAGACTGAGACCGGCTGAGTGGGTGGACCTGGGTGGCTCATGTTTACCTGGTGCCAGCTGCTTTTACCTGCTGAACTTCATATTTTGATAGAGAAGAAGTGGCACTACTATATAAACCAGAACATAACTTATTTACTCTGGCTTTTACTCACCAGTACTGCCCTAACACATTCTTTTTGACCTATTTTTGGAATATCTGCGACTACCCACATAGTACATGCAACGTGCTCTCCTGGCTTCCGTGCCAATAAACCCATGCTGTGAATTTCATTAATTGTAATGACTTATTGGTGAAACCTACAGTAGCGGTGGTTCCATCCTCAGTGATAAACTGGCATTTAGTTGTGGTTTGCCTGGAATCGTGACTTAACAAAGCCACCCGAACCCCACCTGAGCACCTGACACTCAGTCCTCAGACGTTGAGGTAAAACAAACACCAGGTGACTCCTCCCTTTCTTCTCCTCTGTCTCTGAACTTGGCCACTGCAGACAAAGACCTGCTCTGTCTGGTAAAGTCCTGCAGATCTAAGGCCACACCCTGGGTCTGTCACTGTGTGCAAACCAATGAAGTCCATAGATATTAAGAAGGAAATGCCCTTATAGTTTAGGAACCTTCCCCATATTCATATTTAGTAGGCTCTCAAATATTCACAAGCAGTTCGCAGGTATAACTGTCTATAGTTTGCCACTGTAACCAGAAAACCAACCCACATCAGAACCAAGCTATATGGCAAAACTCTCTCTGTATGTCTAACTGACAAAGATCAAGTGAAAAATATTGGAAGTGTTTGGGTTCCTCTAGGATCAGCAGCTGTTTTCAGGGCTGCTTGTGAAGTCCAGTAGGTTTAGAGCCAACTCTGCTTCTCAGGCGGGTCCTCATTAAGAGCCCCCAGAGGTCACCGCTTCAGCTCCAGGAATTGGATCACTGAAGCCAAACAGCTGACTGTAATTGTTTCTGTAGGATGTAACAAAGTCACAGCTGCTCGCTGAACAGTAGATGTGTGCTGCTCCTTCCATAGTGTGTTGATGAGAAAAGAAAGGAGTGCTCCTGAATGCAGCTTTTTGTAGGTGAGGTTTCAGGGAGCGGAAAGCTTTTTTCTGGCATAGAGAAGACTAACAAATTGAGAATAACTAAGTATTAAAACTTGGCCATTATTTTGCAGACGTTGCTATAATCTCTGTTTTTGTATCACAATGGATAAGTCTAAGTGTGATGTGAGTTGTTGTTCTTAAAACCCATAGATAAATATATATTTTAATATTTATATATGTTTTATATAAGCCTGTGGTGCCAACAGATGAAATGCTTACTAAGCAGATGTCAGTGTTAATACTGAGGCGTCCTACGAGTTGGAGACTGAGGAGAATCTAGAAGTAAACACTGTTTTCTTGGTCGCTAATGACTGTTGTCTGTTAAGCATGGACATTATTGATGTTAAAAAAAAAAACGCGCCAGAGCTGCTGAAACCTGTAATTGAAGCAGATTCAATTTTAGTTTAGTGAGCTCTGCAGGCTGAGTGTTTTAAAGGTGACATTCTTCTTCTTTTACTGACACACAATCAAAACCTAACCAAAGAAGTATTAGTTTTCCTTTGAAGGTTTTTAGCCCCCAGACTCGCACAGAGCAGATACTGGTTGTCTGTTTATCTCTCATGATGAGCAGCTTGGCTCGGGATACAAGAGAGAGCTTGTTTTGGCCTGCACATTTTAATGGCCCACATTTCTGAGCTGTTTTACCCTGATAGACAGACACGGACAAATACAGGGTAACATTGTCTTACAGTAACAGCCCTTTAAAGGGGAACGCATTGGCTAAAGATTGGGTAGCAAATACCCAAGACAGGCGTGTGTAGCTCATGGAATTTGGTTTCCAGAGATGAATTAAAGAGTGAGCAGTTTGTGAGTCGTGAGTGTTCTGTTTCACTACAGCTTTTAACTGCAGCCTGTGTAACTGTCAGAGCTTTAAACAAAATAGTTTACCATTTTAGGAAACAGGCTTTTCTGCTGTCTTATTGGTATCCTTCATGTCTCTGTATTCATAGAGAGGCAGACAGGAAATGGGAGGTACAGCGAGACAGGGGAGACCTGAGACAAATGGCATTGGCCAGACTCGACTTGTCGATGTTGTGTTCGCCCT